>NC_047529.1:25293256-25596589 GCF_012275295.1 Melopsittacus undulatus | reverse complement strand
AAATAATGAAGAGACATATTTATAAAATTATTAGAAAGCAAAATTTCTATATACTAGCTTCTGTTGGTCTATAGTGCAGTAAGTGTCTAAATATGCTTCTATTATAACTTATTATCTACATGCATCTATGTAACTTATAATTGAATGAAGCTAACCTGATTTTACTACCTTTTCTTTTAAGTGGCTCTTTTTTCTTGTCAGGGTGACCACTACCATAAAGTCTCAGAATAATTTCCTCCGTGACTTCAGTAGCACTTTGTTGTTGAAATACAGGTAAAACACAGTCATCTTCAACACAGAAAAGGCCAGCAACTTTCAAAAAAGTCTGCTGAGACTGTCCAGACTGATCTGTACAGTAGCTCCAACAGCAGCCAGCAAGTTTAGAATAAAACCAGGGAAGACAGCTGGAAACCAGCCAGGTGGCAGTCCTAATTTACACATACACAGCAGCTCTTACATTTAATAAACCCGCATAGCTTCATGGCACTGTGCCGACTTACATTAGCTGAAAGCTCTTATATCCAGTTTGTTTCAGCACTCTCTTTTTCATGCCCTGGCTTCCAAAGTGCATATGTGGTGTCTACCAGCTTGACAGAAGCACACCTTTTCCATAAGTAGTCCAGCTGTACTTGTTGCAGAGCAATGCACACCATTCCCCATGGGATCACCCGGCTTTTCCATGCATAATTAGAGTTTTCATAGTTCGTATTGCAATGCTTGTCTGCTCTTTGAGGGAAGACCCGTTGAGAAGTTAATAATTTTAATCCAAACTCACTCACAGATTAGGCAACTAAACCTTTTCCCAGACTAACCTCAGACTTCTTACAATTTTATGTTCAAAAAAGGTGAAGTAATACAGTGGAAATAGATACTACTGCTATTTACACACCAAATAAGCTGTAGAAAATAGCACAGATAATAAAATAAGATCAAATGCAAAGCTGTGATTTGGATTTTTCCTGGAGTAAAAAACCAAGACACTAATATGATTTCTAACGCTTTACAGAGTACTACCAGAATGCTGCTCAGATGCATCTTACATTTTGTCTGCTCTTTTCTCCTTATACTTTTGTCTGCTGTCTTCTCCTGCTGCTGCTCCCAAAAACCCCACAGCAATGGAGGAAAAAACAAACAAAATGTTTTATGAACAGCTAAGACACTGAATAATCACTGTTTAAATGATTTTCTCAGTATTAGCAAAAGTCTGTCTGAAAAACTAGGAAGCTCAACAGTATAGCAGTACAGCAGACAGTGGTTCCTATTTTGTAAAGGTACCTTTTGTGGCCACATCACATTTATTTAGCCAGCAAAGGAGAAATTGAGGTTAGAGGAATAACGACAATTCATTCTATCTGTGGTAGGAAATACTGATGAAACAATTTGCCAGAAGATAATTACAGGGGTGATACTAAGTGTCTTCTTGTTGGGTGAGAAGAGATAAGAAAACAAGGAATATGTTTTATGGATTTTTTTCCTAAGCATTCTCTGCATCCTTTACCTGGCACTGACAGTGACTTTCGTAGCTGACCAGCATTCCTTTAAGGAGCAAACAGATGGTTGGTATTTAAAAATCTCCACCCTTCTGTGTTTGGATAAGGACCAGATTCAGTGCTGACACAGTGAGTTATACATTGAATGAAAGAAAACAATGGTCAGCAGGGTAATGGGAACAGAAATAATGTTTTCTAACAATACCATTTATTCTCTGAAAGGCTGTTCTTCTTTAAGTAGTCACAATGTTTGACATCAGAAGTTGTTATGTGATGACAGTGAGCTTAGACTTAATTATCATTAAAGTGGCATGGCTCTGGGAAATGTCCCTTGCATCGGTCTGCTTTTTTGGTAGACCAAAAATTTATATGAGACTGTCCCATGCCTCATTCCCAAATAGTAGGATTGTACCTGGTGACTAACACAATCTTCGTATTTACCCATAGGGTAAACACTACCACTCATTTATCTTACCTGTGCAGATGAGATACTGACACCAAGAAATAGCAATTGCATGTGGTAAAAATTTGTGTATATTTAATAAGTGACATGTTATGGCATAGGGACATGCTCTTGGATGGCAAAAACTACACATTTAAATGCTGCTTCAGTACATGGAAACCATGCACTATGTCTCCACCTCTCTTTTAATTTAGCTGAGCTGAAGTCCTCACTCACAGAGGAATGCTGTTGTGTAAGTCTTCCTGTATCAAAATACTCCATTCACTCCCCAGTCTGTTCTTTTGAGAATATTGCAACAAATCAGGAGAAATAGTGGTTTAGAAATACTGCTTATTTATTTTTTTGAATAAACAAATTTATTCTAAAGTGAGCAACTACTTCTGTGATCTCTGGACAGTGATGATGGGCTGATATCAAAGACCTTGGGTCCATTCCTTTCTCTAGTAGTTATTAGGTGTACTGAGCAACCATGTAGATCAGACCACTTTTCCTCTTTCTCTCTGCAGAGGTACTAGACTGAAGAATCCCAGTTTGTGTTCTCTATACTAGCTGCTATTACATATTGAAACCAAACAGTAATTTCTTTTGTCCCTGTTTTTGCTATTTTTCATTCTTTGTGTCACAGCCTGCTCAGATCCCTGATTCTTCAATTCTGGGCTGAAGTGAGATTTCAAGCTTCTTCAGACATACAACCTAAAGCTAAGTTATAAGGCTGTAGCACATTTCATACAAAAAACATACAAAAAAAGCTTACATAAATGCAGAGCAACTCAACCTACCTACAGTCTTGTTTCAGTACAAGCCAGCTTGTGTCCAGAGGATGTTGCATTTGATGATTTGTAATTATATATAAAATACCCCCCAAAAAAAACCAAACAAAACAAAAAAAAAAAACCCAAACAAAACCACAAAAGAAAAAACAAACCCAAAAGCAAACCACAAAAAAAACATAAAACAACACAAAAACAACAAAACCACAAAACATTTGTGTTAAATTTTTGCATATAAGGTCAATAATGTCACATCTACTATTTCTTTAGGTTAAAACTGAAGATGGAATGGATTAAGAATACCTGGTAGCTGGAGTCACTAAGGGATGTTTTCAGTCATCTGAATGATTTCAGTCAACCCAGGCCATACATCCAGGTGAGTGGAAAGTTCAACAGTCTATTCTCAATTATTCATTTTTTATTGCTCATTTTAAAAATACATGTAGCTGTCTATCCAGCTATGTGACAATCACAGGAAATCATTGCATCTTCTGGATAAGTCATGACACTCTTTACATATCAAAGTTCAGATGAATAAGTAAACAAAACTCCAAAAAATCCTGCATGCCCTACTGAAAAGATGCACTAATGTGACAGGTATGAGGACCTAACACTCATAGCGATATGGTTTGTGTGTGCAAGTGAAGATTTTTTTTTTGTTGTATTGGTTCATATCAATATGAAATAGAAAACCTTATTAAAGGACTCAGATGATTTTAGCATCCCATAATATGATTTTTTTACAACATATCTTTGGGCTTATTCCTCTTTTTCTTATTCAGACAATAGGGAAACTATAATCAAAATAAGTTAAATAAAGAATTCTGAAATCAGACCTCAAATGTTGGTTTATTTTATGAGAAAAAGTGAATAACAAGTCCTGAACACTATAAAATATGAATCAGTTAAGCAAGTAGTACTAATGAATTTGAAGAAAGCCTTTTGTTCACCCAAGCAAATATATAATTAAGCAGATTTTTTTTACCCAGGAGATAAGAACAGGTTGAAGAAACTGTTAAAGCTCTGTGGTAACTTAGACAAACTTTTCTGTCTGCTGTCTACTTTGGAAATAACTCTTTATGCAGTGCAGGTAAAGGCACTACATAACAGCAACCACAGCTACAGTGGTATCTGGATCAAAAGGTAACCTGAAAGGCTTTTTGATCTGCCAAAATCTCACCTAAATTGCATATGTCCTAATTTAGAAATCTATTATACATGTAGTCTTATGGTTCTTCTTGTTCTCAACCTATTATTTTCCAAGACAGGTAGCTAACATGAACTGACATAGCTATAAAGACTGAGGCAGTTCTCCTGTAACTTTGGTCTGATTTCACAATAAATTCTGCAAATTCAGTTTGAACTGCACTGTGAGATGTAGAGGAGCCCTTAACTAAGCAGACGGATACTGTGGGTTGCTGCACCCGTCTAACAAATCAATGCTTTCCCAGGATGCACAGTTCATCCTAAATGTCATCCGGAAATTCAGATGCTCTTTGAGTCCTATGTCCATTGATCACTTGCAATTCAGGCTTTCGTGTTTTGTGATTTTTTTTCACATTTATATTTCAAATTGGCTAGAATAGATTTTTTTTTTTCATTCTGTCCTACAGAAACTATTTTGGTCAAGCTTTGGGCTACATCTGTGGCTTCCACAGTCTTTAACAACAGAAATAGTGAATATTAGCATTGGTTAACTCAGCTTTTAATATCTGTGATGTATCTACCTGCTAGTTACTTTAAACTATAAAACAAATGTTATTAAAAACAATCCAGACAATGGATTCTACTGGATACAGCCTGCCAGGCAGCAGCAAACACAGGACTGGTGCATGAGGAAGATGAGGCAGGAGCTGGCAGCAATCACAGCAGAGGCAGGGTAGTGACCACCCTGAGAGGGCATAGTGTTGCAGTATCTGAGCAGGACCAGGTTGGTCACAGTGACAGATCCCATCAGAAGTCCCAGACAAAGTGAGGAAATGACCCTTGACAGGGGTCCATCCAATCAGGAACAGTAGGAGGCAGGACCAGAGACAGGACTGGAGACAGGGTAAACTACAGTAGGGACCCAAGCTCCATCTAGTAAATCAGACAGTAAGTCAGGAATGTGACTGGGCTGGGCACTGGTTGGTCTGAACATTCACTGTTCCTAAGAAAAAACAGCCATTTATGCCCTTGTGAGCTAGTTTTGCTCCCAGCTGATGTCTTTCAACCCACAAACTGCCCCTAGGACATCTCTGACTGTTGGCATAAGTACTCAGCTCATGCAATGTATATTATTAATTAGTCCTGCGAATGATCAAAAGACAAGACCACTGCTTTTTTAAGAGTATTTGTACCAAGAATTTGTTCAGCACTTGCTCCGACATGTACAGCTTTCTAATGAGTTCAGAACAACTCAGTATATTCACATGTGATGAACATCTTCTCTAACTATTTACCACCAGCATGATGTAAAACAATCTTTCTTTTACCTGTCATGAACTTTCAGCCTTCGATTCACTGTTCTTTGCAGATTAACTTCCCCTGAGATTCTGAACCAACAGCTAGTTGCAGAACTATTATAATATTGTGGTCCAACTTAACTTCCTTTATTCTCAGCATTTGAGATTGCTGACATCTTGATGGAGTAACAATACGACCATTTTTTGGCCCCAGGCATGATGTCTTACAATAGTATGACCATCTCCTGTTTTCTGGCTGGCTTCAGTAAGCATATTCAGGCAATCCATTACACAACTAAGTTCCAAATCCAATTTGTTCTTTAATAAAGCGTTCTACTGCTACCCATCAATTTTGTATCTGGTGATTTTCCAGGGACAATAAAAACCTATAGCAAGGTCCTTGGTGGATTTAAGGAAATATCTAACAGCACTCAAGTGTTCTTAGAAGTGAAACAGGAGAGCACAGAATCTTTAGAAACTGAAACAGAGAGAAATACATCAAGGTGCAAAACACAGAGAAGAATTAAAATGCTTAATCATTTGTCTATTAGTAGGTGTTTCCAATGTTTAAAACAAAAAAGGGAATTAAACCCAACAATGGTAAGAGAGGGAGAGGATGGTAAAACAAGATTTTTTTCTCATTACTTCTAAATGTTTCTAAAGATAATTTATGTTTCTAGTCCGCAAATTATACTTGGAAAGCTGCACTTATTTGAATCGGTAGGCTGTAACTGCAAATGCAGCTGTTGAAAACTGAACTGTTTATTCTATTGCTGTGCTTTGCTGGCTGTGACCAGATGCAACCAGCTGTTAACCAGTTGCTTCCCTTTGCTCATCTCCTGGCAACGTGATGATCAACATGCCTTACAGAATGGTTATAACTAACTAGGAATAGGAAACAGTTTAGACATTTACCTCCAATCCAGTGATATAGTGATGCAGTGTTTATTTATTTAAGATTATGAATCTGTTCATAAATTGATTTTAGTATGACTAAATTTGTATTTAAAGTTATACTATGCTTAAAAATTAGCTTAAACATGTACTCAACTAAACATCTGCAAAAGCAAAACACAGGCAAAAGATACAGACAGCATGGTTTGGTGTATAGTCTTGCAGTAAATACTTCAGGATATGACCAAAAACGTTCAAGCCTCTGCTTACATTCCCATAGGTAATGCAATATTTGTTCCTCTGTCCTCTTCCATATGGCACACAACTGAGTTTCCCTAGCCCATATTTAATGTGCACACCATTTAAACACTGTATTATTATGGGTTCCTCCTAAGCTTTTCAATAAAATGATAGCACCTCAGAAATTTACAAAAGGTAATGAATTATCTCACACCCCTTTCTGAGAATAAGAATTATAATTCCCTCTTCTTATGGGAGAATGCCAAAACAATCCAAATATCATTAATTCTGAATGTTCATTTTGGTACATGTGCACCTTATTTTCTATCACATTTTACATGGAACAAGTACAGACTCCAGCTGCAGCTGCAGTGCTTGGTTGTTCTTTTTTTTAAGTCTAGGCCCAAAAACATACTGGCACCCTGAAAATAAAGAACATGTAAATCCCCCCTATCTTTGAAAATCTGATTAAAACCGACTTGCCAAGCTGAAAGAGTAGTAGCATTGAATTATTCTTTTGCAGGGCATTTTCTTACTTATTTGATCTTGAGATCTTTCTCTCTCTTCCAGCAATATTCTGTCTATTTCAACTTCTGCAATCATTCTGAGCAATGCTTTGTATTTTATAACACTGATACTGGTTCTGGAGGAGGACATCCCTTGCAGTGTGTAAGCTTGAGACTCGACTAAAAATAGGATGCGTTGCCATCAAGAGAGATCATGACATAAACAGACAACAGCTGAACTAAGAATGCAGTTATTTTTAAATGTGAAGTTTCCCTGAAAATTTAATGTTCATTTAAGATGGATTTTTGGGCAAAAGGAGAGATCAAACGCTCGATTATCACTCAAAACTGATATAGGTTATCTCTTCGAGGAACTGCAGCTACTACAAATGAAACGTGTTGAAGCAAGCAGAATAATGGATTCTGGACTACGTGAGGAACTCCAGAGATAATTCCATATGACTCCTCAATTTACACTTCATGGTGAGGTACTTTGCTTGTACAAATTAAACTTAAATATCACCAGTTTAAAACATCTTCTCTATTTATGTTTTCACCGATTCATGAAAGGATCATGAACAAAAGACCTTTTCTACAGAAATTACAAATGCAGCTTTCAAAGAAATTCTTATCTTTCAAACCCAGACTAGTTTGACTAGCAATGTAGGTTGACTCCTTGCAATCATTAATGCCTTCAAACCAACTAAAAGCATATCAAATCTCTCCTTCCTGAACAAGCTCATTCAGAACCTAGCCCAACCCTATAAATGTTCATCTCAGCAAAGTTAAGTAAGTAGACCTGACATTTGCTGGATTTGTACCAAAATTGAGAAGTGAACATACCTTAGTAGTGCTGGAAATTGTCTACTACAAACGCACAGGAAGCAGATACTCAGTTCTTATTTTAAATCTCTTTCCAGCCTAACTTTGCCAAACATAAAATCTTCTTGTCTTCTTAAGAAGAAATGATATGATACCACCACTATGTGTAAGAGGCTCTTGCCCTTCTCTAGAATTACATACCCACCCATAGTGGTAGGTAGTCAAATATCTCTCATTGCTAGAATCACAGCTTCCTCTGCTTGTTCCAGTATATTGCAAACTCATTGTCAGCAATAAGTGGATAAAAACCAGCTGTAACTTTTCCTCTATAACATTTAACTACCTCATTATTATCAACATAGCCCAGCCCTTAAATAAAATCTGTTGCTAGGTAAAGAACAGCAGACTGAACCCAAGCCTCAGAAAAGGTATAATGATACATTTGACAGAGGTATAATGATAAAAAACATTTAATTTCAGTGGAAAACCTTTCAAAGTTTATAGCTAAGCTAGAGGGAATTTAATAATAATATATATGCCCAATTAACCAATTACATCTGCACCATGAGTAAGGCCTGCTATCATCTCAGGTTGGACAGGATGATTTCTTTCCAGATGACTATAATCTATTTCTGTCATTTCACCACTCATCACAAAAACCAGGCAACTTATGGGGGTGTTTTTGTCTGTTTTTTTCTCTCTCTCTCTGATCACAGGAAACATGAGCATGGGCTCAAGTTTACTGTGCTCTGTACCACTATGAATCTACCTGCACATCATTTCCAGCATCTTAAGGTTTGGAAGCTCTGATCTACACCTAATGACACCAAAAAAAATACATCAGAATCCAGTAAAATCCAGTGGGAGAAGATTTTGTATGCTTTCAAAACCAAAACCAGTGAGCCCACATACATATTAACATTTTTAAGACTAATTTCAGAAATCTACAGCTGACTTATGATACCTGGATGTTTAGAAGCAGCAACTGTAATGTGGCAATTCTTGTTCCACATTTGTATCATCTTTAGCTGCTTTCATTTAGATTCCACTTTCATAACTCATTTGCAATGAGCAAGGGGTCTTCATGCCTCTTCAGACCAGTTCCTACAGAACCCTCTTCTGATTCCTACAGAATACAGTGTAAAGTTGTGGTCTTTTTTTTTTTTTAACCCAAGGCAATCTATATTCAAGGCATTCCATTTCCTGAATGCATTAAATATTCTGGATAAAGAACTAGCAAATATGCTCTTATACAGTGAATTCTCACAACAAGGACAACACTTATTTCTATAGAAAATTCTGTTCTGTTAGAATTTCCATGGAACATGAACTTAATGTGGTCAAGCGCCTTTAGGAAGTAATTTCTCAATATTTTTATCCAGTACTTTTTCAGCTGTCTTGTATGGTATAAACCAAATATAAATGAAAAATAAATATATCCTTAAACCTTACCAAAACAGAACATTGCACTGTACATGACTTATCTCACTGTAGAACTTCAGTTTTCAAACTGAGTCAGAAGCCACTTCAGAGACTGTAAAAATTGTATCCTGGAACAGCACTTATCACAGTATTATGAACTTTCACAGGTCTATGGAATTTCATGATACTTTGTAATCTGCTTAAACTTCATGCTTCTGGCAGCCTGTGAGTATTTGAAAAATCTCTGCATCAGTTTCTCAATCTCATAAGGATGACAGGAAAATCCGAAAGTGCACCTCAAAGAATAAACACAGTGGGCAAATAAAAAACAACCTGAGGTATATTTTAATGATTTTAGGGTATCTCAGGACTATGCTGGGACTTGATTCATATTTTAATGTCTGTCATTACAAATAGTGATATTCCTCTACATGGAAGTTAAGCTAACTGCTTTCATCTCCATTCTACTTTTATAATCCAATGCCAAAGACCAATGCTATTCTTCTACATCTGGCATTCGCAAGCTTCATTGTTGGGACATACACTGCTGAAACAGTTCTTAATTTTCTAAAGCAAATGCTTTTTCTAAAGATTCAGAAGCCACACTATTAATTTCCTAATTTCTTTTTAGTACGCTCATAAAGAAAGATTTCTCTATGTCTGCAACTACTGATACAAGAAGAGGCCATGAAACATGATAATGATAGCTAATAAAATATAAAAGCAAAGCTTTGCTTTCCTGTTGCTTTGCATACACAGTAATAAAAATACTTCCCTGGTAGGATATAAAGTTAACATCTCTTTCTAAACTGCTTCAGCACTTGTGCTTACAAATGGTATGGTATTAAGCCTAAAGGAACATAAACATTATTTTATGGCATAATATACTCTTAGTATAGAAATATGGGCACTATTCAAGTAAGAGGCTCTCTGAAACACTTTTGAAGACTACGGTTCTCATTTGATTGATGAGTTAGGAGATCCCAGTGGGCATTATCACATACAAAAAGTCAAGGCTGATAAGCCCACAGGACACACATTTAATCCTCAGGAGGAAGAAAGAAAAACTAACAGAGCAATACTGAAAGGCAAAAGGCAAGAAACAGCTGGCTTTAAATTAATACCTATTTAAATGGTGTAGATGGAGACAGGCCAACTTTTAAAGTAGAGGATTCCTATTCTTACCATATTGATAATTACTGAACTTTGCAAACGCCATTAGGCATATCTGCTTGAGAAAAAAAGAATCATACATTAGTTCTTCAACACAGCAAATTATACTACAGTTGTATTTCAGGGTGGAATGTCACCACTACGAAGCTTCTAAACTATAAAGCTCTACAAAGTACTTGTGAGAAAGAGCAAGCACTCTAACAGAGAAGGAATTTCAATCTGACTGTACCATGAGTGCAACTCAACAAAGGTGCTGTTGTTAATTATTACAGAATCACCATATGGCAATGGAACCATATTCCCTCCTGAGGTGCCTGTCTTACCCTTCCTCTGTAGGGAAGGAGGAGGCAGCATACAAGTTGCATAGGATGCATAAAAATGGCCACACTAACACAGTTCTAAACTGGTTTCCAACTTTAGATTCAAAGTGTTCAAGCAGTAGCTAATGTTGCATAACTCACAAATTCTGCACGGTCATCTAGGAAATGAAACTAATGCAGCTACTATTCAGAGGAATCTTGAGTTATACTTTCACATTTGCATTCCTTCCCTTGGGAACAATCAGAATCTGAATCTCGCTCCTTGACTATGACTGCTCACCTAAACATACTGTTCTGCCAAAAACCATTCTGGCTTGCCAATAGTTTGCATGCACATTCTTTCAATATCTGAAGTAATGTCTCTTCACCAGAGAAGATGCTGAATAACACAGCTTAGCTTAACTCCAAATAATTCCTACTTCTTTGAATTGCAGCAATTCTTAGAAATTCCACCCTAAATCAACGTCACATTGTGCTATGTACTTGACAGACACACTACAGTTTGGGACAGCGCAGAAGAGTCTATTATCCGAATACACTGAAAGTGAGACACAGGAGTGAGTAATTTGATCAAGGCTACAAACAAAGGTCTGGCAAAATTTACAGGAAAAGCTAGGTAACCTAATATAAAATTTAAACATTAGAGCATAAACTATCTTGAAAAATAAATGCTCTTGAAAATGAAAAAAATCTCCAAACTTTCAGACACAATAATTAAAGAAAAAAATATTCTTTTTAGAATAAAAGATTGTTTTCTTTTCCAGTGACAGAACCCAGAATCCTTTTAACTAATTTGTTAAGGAAATATGCCACAGTGGAATTTAGTATGACTGATTAAATCATCTTAATACATTTTCCAGCTTTGGGTCCCCAGTTCCATTGCCCCATCTATGACCTTTCTAACTTAGGAATTACGTTACTTGTTCTACTAACAAGCATCCATCCATGCCACAGGATATCATGGTTGAATAGAAATTACTTGAAGTGCAAGCACAAAACAAAAAATACATGACATTATGAAGCATACGTGTGTGTGTATTTGGTGAATATATTCTCTGATGATATTACTGCTGCTATATATAATCATGATCTAAAGTGATTTTTAGAGGATTGATTCCTCTCATTTTGACTAAGTATAACCTGTAAATCAACCCTGTACACATCACAATCCCAGTATCTTCCCATGCAAAAGTTCTGTGTAGGGGAAAACAGCAGCTGGGAAAATCATTTACAAGTTACCTGTACGGAAAACTCAGTACGTTACTTCTCACCTTTGTTTCTTCTCGTGTGTATCTCACTACCACAAAACCACATATACATGACAAATATACATATTCAAATATATACGTACAAGTATACATGTTCTGCTTGGTGTTTTCATGACTTTCCTTGGAAATGTTACTAATGATCCAACCAATTTATTGACAATATCTGTTTGTTGGAGGATGGTGAGATGAACATCTGATCCTGAAATTATCAGCAATCCTCCACTCCTTCCTTCTTCAGGCTAACACTCAATCATAAGCTCAAATTTAGAGTCTACAGGACAGAAATAGTAGCAACAGACTGGAAAATTAGTCTATGCAGCTTTATCATGAATCTTTTTACCAGATTCAAGCCTCAGGTACCAACCCAGCAAAACATGTAGGCGTATAAAATAGCTAAGCCCATGAGCAAGAGTAGGACAAAGCAATCCTAATGCAGATTCACATGTGGTGATACAGACTTTCTTGAAAAAAATAATGTAATCTAATTCCAATTAAAGCCTGATCAGACTTCCTAAACTAAATACGGCTTTCCTAATAATATACACTGAGAAAAATTTATTTCTCTTCTCAGTGTCCTGTTATCTCATCCCTTTGTTATCCCTTGATCACTTGCTCCTGCCTTTTATTTCATAAGACCTTGTAAAGCTGCACCACTCCAGCAAGCAGACTACAAGCTGCCTTTAGTGTCCAACAAAACTGAGAAAATGGGGTTATCTCTAGATCCCCTGTGGTAGTAGTTGCATTGATTACCAAAAACAAGGAAATTATACCCATTATCACTTGTTTTAAGGTCCCTTTAAGGCTAAAGCTGTGTCAGGTGATCAGTACAAAAAAAGGCTCATTAAGTTTAATGCTGATGATGTCTGTCCAGTGTTACTGTAAGGAGAAGCTTTGCTTGTCCTTTCACTACCATTTCTACTGCAGTACCTTCTGTTTCCTTCCTCAGATTAAGGCAATTTTTAGCTATTTATGCACAAACAGTGCAATCTTAGCACCATCCTTTCTCAGTCTTATTGCTACAGGCAAATTATACTGAAGGGGGTTGAAGGGGTGTGGAATTTACTTCTTTCTTTCCCGTCACATTTTTTTTGCATTACATCAAGCTATCCTGGGGGGAAAAATAATAAAAAAACATAGAATTTCTACTGTAAAGTGTCTGTGGTAACAAGAGGGTTTTTTCATTCAAAATGTAAATGCTGGTAGTATCAACATCTGGAGGACTGTAGCCTTAGGCACCATTACAAGAAGCAAGAGATTTGGACAGGATACATTCAATCTTGCTTTAATGGTATGATGTTCTGCCAAGACAAACTTCTAAGCTTTGACATATTTTATTTTGAAAAATGTTATCGTCAGGTGTAAAGGAAATTCCTCTTCACTGAGGAGAGTTCTGTAGCAGTATATCTGATGACATAATTACTATGTGACTACATATTTCATGAACATCTTTCCTGACCCGAATAAACAAGAAGCAACAAACATTCTTTCTGATGACAACCGTCTATACCAGTAGATTTAAATAATAACGAAAGGAAAGGACTCAGATTCTCACTAAGAGCTCTGTAAGGGAAATATTTCGCATCAGTGTGCTGAACTTTAAATCCACTGCTCCTAATTAAAATAAGTCAGCTGCTCAAAAGCTTCTTATACCAAGCCTCTCTGCCTTCAGCCCTACTCAAAATCTCAAGTCCTCATACCATTCCAAAGCCTTTACTTTTGCCATGCCTCGCTTCCCTCTTTGATTAAAAACCAGTTGCCTGCTCCTGCTGTGACTGCTCGATGCTATGGGTGCCAGTTTTCTCTCCCAAATTGTCATTATGCATACCCCTATGGACTGTTCAAAACTGCTGCAGACACTGCTTAGGCTTCTCTGTCCATCTTTGTCCACTTGGTTCAGTTGCAACTTCGGTAAGCCTTCAGAAAATCTATAATGAGGATGCACTCACCACCGTACCCTGCATGGGGCTCTAATAGCAGAATAAAAAGGTCATGTTTGGGAGAAGTAAACATAACATAGACTTATATGTTTACCTTATGAGCCTTTAACTACCAAGCAGACATGTCTATGAAGGAGTGGGAAAAAAAAAAAGATGTGAAAGTCAAGCAAAATTATAGGAAGCATACAGCTCATTCAATCCCAAAGTCTCCAAAAGGCAACAACTAAATTCAGTTCTGCAATGCCTAACTACTAACACGCATTCTCAAACCTGGATAGCTGCTGCTGTATACTGCTACTTAGGGGCAAACATCTGCTTCCAAAGATACCTGAAACCACTTTTCTTAGGACTCTGGAGTTCTCTGCTTCAGAGACCTTATAGTACAGGAGCATGCTTCAAGTAAATAATACTGTGATGACTGTGGAAAAAAATTCTCAGCTGGTTTAAATCAGTAGAAGTTTACTGAAATCAACCAGCTAAAAGTCAGCAATGATAATGTAAATTAAAATCTTAGAAACATGTTCAAGTATCAATGTTTTATAGTAAATCCATCACAAACACTAATAAGTCCCCCCCTTTTTCTTGGACTAAAATTGGACATTTCACTGATGATCACATTTCATCACCCCCAGTCCTGTGTACTCAGCAGCAGCTGTTCCTGGGATGTCATTCCAAAATCTGCTTTTCAACAACTCAGACACATAGCTTCCACTTTCTTGGTCATCTTTACCTCCATTATCCACATGCATCACAGATGTAAAAAGTCATCTCTTTTATTTCTAATTTAGTTTGTACTTTTTCACTGTAGCATTAATGTAACATGAGCATTTCCCAGAAGAAATATTTGTCATTATAACACAGGGCTCAATTCATTCACTAAAGGAAAAGTTTGCAGAGCTCCTGGAAGTGGCCAGCTTCAGATAATGAGACCATTGGGTTAAATATAGGTTTAGACTTATTTTTTTAATCTTCCCCTTTATCTCCATCCAAATTCCCACTCCCTTTTGGCTGCTGTCACTACAGCACTTTAGATTCTGGCACTACAGCACTTTAGATTCTGGCACAGAACCAGTAAAGCAGGTATTTCAAGAGATGGTAAATCAACTTATTCAACGCTTTCCCTGGCTTCCTTTCTCAGAGGTCAAATATGTTTTCAAACTAGTAAAAGAAGTAAAAGTTCTTTCAAGTCTCACTTCTCACAAGGCAGAACAAGCAGAGGAGGGTTTTCCAATATTCACTGCTAAGGACACGCAAGTCTCAGAAGAGCCTCTTTTCTTCTCTGAGCCATGGGATATGCACAAAGGCTTACTCATTATCTTTTCATATTTTCTCCAAAATGCCAGATACAGGGCTATCAGCATAATGGGACAAGGAATGTACACATACATCATGTTTCATTATGCACCTTTACTTTTAACTCAGATTCCCAAGCCAGCTCCAAGAAAAAAAATGCCAGCATTTTTGCGTTTATGGGAACCCTCTCAGTGGTAATTTCTTGAGAACAAGCTTGCACAAATAAAAAGGTCTTAACATGTAGTTGCTCTCTGTATATAATAATATCCCAATTCCAAAGAGGTCGAAACATACATTTTTGTAAATATAATGAAAACCCGTGTATTCACATTAAAACTAACAAATAAATGACTGCAATGGCATGTTTCACAGACCAGGTAGTAATGTCACTGCATTTCAGAAAGGAGGTGCAGAAACAGAGCACACATTCTTATAACCATTTTAAACAGTGACACATTTTGCTACATAATTACCCTGACTTCAGTTCAAATCCAAAAGTAATGCAATCGGAATAATATAACAAAATGTGTATACAACCACCCTGACAGCTGGTCAAGCCAGATTCATCTATTTGTCAAGAGACTAATCACCACTTCAGCATTTCACTGTAGCATCACAAATTTACCTTTCAGTTTTTACAGCAGTTGCTGACCAACACTCAGCACTTATTTTCAAACGTGACGATATGCTATGAGAAGCAGTTTCAATTGCTATTTATATGCTTCATTAGCTATTTTGAAAAGTTAATGTAAGATAAGAGTGAGAAGGGGAAAAAAAATAACATCACCAGAACAGATATTGGATCGTTTGTCCAGATTAGTCTTAAGAAAAGGACCTTATAAAAGTGGTGCTTTAGTCCAAGACAAGCAGCCACAAGCAATACAGAGCAGCTGGAGGTACCTCTACACAGGAGGTAAGATTAAATCATACAATGAGCATTATTCATAAGGCATTAATCATCTCACCTTAAATCAGACATCTAAAGAAAGTCAAATAGATTATGGCAAGTGCTCTCCATTGACTAGAAAGGCAGCCTATAATGACTGCCTCGGATGTACATGTCTGCACTGATGCCATCCCTTAAGATGAAATTAATTCCTCTGTTTCATTCCAGTATTTAGCTTCAGTTTTCACATAGCAGAGCAATTCTACCTTCATTGCAGAGTACTGTTCCCCCTTCACATAAGTAGAAACATACCACAAACCAAAAAACTAGTAGGTTTTTTTCTAGCTTAATTAGCAACATTCAGTTTTCCTGAAGTTCTCAAAATACTTCACAGAGGTGTTAACCATCAGTACTCCTGCTTTACAAGTGAGGAAAACTGAAAGTTAACATGAAAGTTAACATGACCTTGACCATTCTCTGCTACAGGTTAAATGATTAAACTAAACCTAGAATTAAAATCCCAGGATATGCTCTTCCACACACTACATTTCATCCTACCTTGGAATTACCATCATCTAACATCAGTCCAACTCTGCTGCATACTATTCGACAAATTCATAGATTGGAAAGGTAAGTATGAAGATTAGTAAAAAAATTAAATTATACAGGGAACAAAATTAAATATCTATTTTCTTTTAACAGATTAAGATAAACAGTATCCCAGTTTATCTCACAGTGCATCCACACAGCACACTGGAGCATGATGCAGTTGTCTGGCTGGTATTGGTCAAGCTAGTGCCAGAATGAAACATACTACAGCAGTTTCAAAGTGACATTGAGCCCAAGTTATTCGCCTTGTGAAGGAAAAAAATCTTACTATTCTGAACCGTGGGCCAGGCAAATACGGTTTATACATCTTTTAGCACTTGAGCTATCAACAGTGCAGTGTGCTTTGTAGATTTATCAGCCCAGTCTAGGAGACAGCGAATGGGCTTCGTGCTCTACTGCTGCATGTAGACAATTCTAAATTCTGCGTAAGAGCAGTTAAGCAAATACTGCAGAGCGTCCTATAAGAAAAAACAGTTAAGACAAGGACTCAATGTCCATTTTTTTTAAACATTTCTGAAACAGATAAACATTTCCAATAGAGTACAAAAACACACCTGTACACATACACACACACGTGTACATCAACATGTATAGATACATGCTTCTATATAAATACTTTTATCCCACTGACATGTTTACCTATATTCATTTTGTTGTTACTTCTTGTAAATACATTAAACTACCAAAGTATGTTTGTTTCCTAATTGCTCATATAAGAATCACTTCAGTAATATGTTTTCCAGAGTAGGCAGAAAACTAGTCCTCAACGCCATGACGTGCTGGAAGGAGGATATCTTCCAACCTTTTATCTGTACTGCTATACTTCCAAGAGCAAGTACACTAGTCTAAACCCTGGCACACAAATGTGATTTTCTGCACTGATGAATGCTGATCTAGCTGACTGCACCCAGAATATAAGTCAAAGGAGTGGGAATAACAACACTGTTTGAGGCAATGATCTTGCCAAAACACTACATATTTAGCACCCTGGAACTGACGTAATGAGAATTGTTGTTAGAAGACATGGGCAATGTCAGGATAGAAACAAAACATAATAAATTTTCACCATTATTTTCTTCCTTTAATATAGATTTCATCTCTTTTGAAATAATATACATTTCCGTATTCCTTTGCTAATGTGGCCCATCTATTGTAATATTATACAGAATTACATTTGCAGATATCAAGAACATTTCAGTTCTGCTAAACAGAAATTGTTCTTAACAATTAAATTATGTCACTGAAAAACAAATATACATATTATCAGTAGAGAAAACCTCTAGCTAAACCTCAGTACTGTAATGGCTCATAAATATTAGATTACTGATGAAAAAACATTTAACATGTAAAGTCTGACCACGTGAATATAGCTCTGCACTACCAAACCACGGTGACAGTTCTGGATATTTCAGTTAACAGTAAGTCCCAGTAAGTTAACAAGGAAGTCCCTCCTATATAAGGATTAAAAGAGAAATTAACAGTCACATCGTTAAACACTAAATACACTTTTCATTTACCTCAGCTCAGAATTAAACAGCTACATTTTTAAACTCCTTTAACTAAAGGGTGCAAGGACATTCTGTCTTTAACTGCTTCTTCTACCTTGACATTTCAAGTTACCCAAATCCAAAGTCACTAAAGACCACCAAACAATTCATTTTGATAAAAGCAAAACCAAAACTGGCAAGAAGTTTTAAAGAAAAAGTGTTCTGTTATGATGCTTTATAATATCCTTCAGCCAAAACTGCATGCAACTTTTTCTTTTCTCATTCATACCCTCTTCTGGGTGGCTGCAAGTCTAACATGATGTCTCCTGTCTTGTACCATCTTTTTTATGGCTGCACTTTGGCTTGCCACATATTGGATATTTCTCATTCAGGCTTTCTCTTTTTTCCTGTCATTCTATGGACTGAGGAGTGAGGCAGCAGAACTGCTGTGAAAGACAGGTATAGAGGAAAGATGACAGGTCTAAATATTAAAGTTTGTATTCAGATTATTCAGCAATGTGGCAACACAAAATCTTCAAGGCACACGGACAGACTAGGCCAAAGTTACAATATCAATGAGCCCTAAAACATTCAGAACAAACTCTGCAAGCAACAGGAATCCAATGTCAAACATGACCACTTTAATAAACGGTTTGTTATTCATTGAAGAGAAAAAAAATAATAATAAACCACATTTGCTGTGGCACTTGCTACTAAAACTCTCTGCTTCTGAAAGTCTGTAAACTGTCAATTTTACAATCACTATGTACAATGATCAGAACGAGACACCTCCTTCAGCCTCCTATTAATCATGGATCACTTCAAAGCAATTTTTTGACTTACAGACTGTGGTTCATATTTTTTTGCCTTTGCCTGGAAAAACATATGAATATGGTAAACACACGAACAGATTGTAGGAGTTGACAAAACAGATGCAAACCTGGGTCTGCTGAGTCTGGTTTCTCATCTCTAGCAAACATTTGTTTACCAAGAGGCAAACACCTTTGTCAAGTTTGTGATTTAGCAAGGGAGCCAAGAAGTCCATGAAAATTAGCAGCAGTGACACTAAGGGACACAGATAGGTCTCTCTGGGAGTCATGCAGAAGAAGGAGGAAATGGTAAGACATCGAAAGACTGTGGCACAGCACTTCATGCAGCTCTGCTTACATCCAGAGATACATCAGTAATCTCTGTGACACATAAATAAACAAAACTTCGACACACTGATTTACTAAAGCAGGAATGGCAATAATAATAAAACCATCAAAACTCCATAAAGGCCTTTAATGTGTCTGAAGATATTTTCATTACTGCAATAAGTGTTAAGCGTTTCCTTTGCTGTTAACAGTTCTTATGGCAAAGCTTTGAAGAATGTCCCACAGGTTATCAGTAAAAGCTCTATCTGTTGTATATAAAATAAGAACAAACTAAACAATCCAGAAAACTACTTAAAAGTCGTGGCCCAGGACTAAAGCTGGAATCATGACAGGAGAGATCTGTTGCTGGTGTCATCTGGCACAGACCCAGTGGAAGGAAGTCGCATCAATTGACACCAGCTGAGAATATAGTTTGATGCATCCCCTTATTCACTCACTTCAGTCTGTATTTTTCTTGTTTTTCCCTTTTATGTTCCAGTCACCAACACCATTCTAGCCAGTCACTAATAGTCCTTAAAGGCTAATCTTCCTGTTAGCTTGCATTTAAAAATTAATCTCAGCTGCAGGAAATGAAAGCCTTCCTCTCAAACATAAAGCAGATTCCAACTGAAAACTAAAGAATTCACGCTTCAAACCACTCTTCGAGGATGTCTTTCGCTATTGGAAACATTTGGAGATGTTTGAAGGGAAGCTAATGAAGACAGGTTTATGTGACTGGTTATAATTTTACCTTCCTAACTGCACATTTCACATTTGTCTCAGTGAATTATCTAGTAAAATATTTCACAATAATTGAGTCTTTAAAAGAGTTTGTAACAGTGAAATATTTTGAGCTAAAGTTTCAAAAAGTTAATAAAGTGAGCTTGCATAAAAATGCACAAATGGTTAATTGCTTTTAAAAAAAGTTAAAACATTTAAGCACATATAAACATACAATGTTGTAATGCCTTAAACCGCTAAATAATTGACTATATGACAACAAAGTAGAGGGAAACGGATAGAAAAAGAACTGGGCAAGAACCAGGGGCAAACTATGTAAGTAGCCCATTTTACAAGCTGTGGGAACAACTTCAAAAGATCTTCCAGTGGTCACTGCCTGATCTTTCTTGCTGTGGCATTAACAAGATCTTAACTAAACTAAGCTTTTCAGAGAATTAAACTAATTGAGATCAACAAGTCTTCCTGGCAAAGTGGTGGTGTGGCATTACCACTCACCTCTGCGAGGACAAAAACTTACCTGATGAAGCTGTCAGACCTCACCAGTCATCTTCCCATCTGCCTGTTACCTGCAGAAGTTCAGGAGAAGCAGAAAGCTGTCCTTCAGTGCTGTTCACTCCTTTCTGTGCTTACAAACTGCAAAATACAAGGATGACTCTCCAGGCTTCACTAAATTAATTTTCCTAAGCTTTTCCCTAGCTTTAACAAGCAGTGGAGTCACTATTGACTGAATAGATTCAAACGCTTGACTTACAAAGAAAAACTGAAGAGCTGTGGTGGGATTATTTTACAAAGACATCCAAGAAGATCTACCATACTTGCTGTAGCTGAAGGACACAGTATGAATCTGCATCATTTATACCTTCAAAATTACTGATAGATGACAGTTACTGTTTATTTGCAGCATGGTAATACAGATAACAGTCTCACTGTGCTGAAGGGGGCTTTAAGCAACCTGGTCTAGTGGAAGGTGTCCCAACCTAAACCAGTCTGTGATTTTTAACTGAACTATTCACCTGTTACAGAAAAAATATTTTGCCAGAGCTTTTGTCCTGAAATGCACATGCATATCAAATGTATTCGTTGTGTCACAGGTATTTGTAAAAACAGGAACATAATATATAACCTGACTCTACTGTTATGTCACTGATGCTGCATTTCACTAAGCAGCAGAAACTTCTGCAGCGACTAAATTCAGGAAAGTTATACCTTCCTACTCATAAAGCAACACTTGCAAGAATGACAAATGCTTATAAGTGACTTTACAATTAGGATATTTCTCCATGCACTATGTACATATTTACGAGGAAGAAATTACTGTAATAATATGTGGGGGTTACAATATTGTACAAGCAAATTTATCACAGATTTTATATTAATAATGTCTCATGTGGCAGCCTAAGAGGTGCAGTGAGGTATTTTTCTCTATAAGAAAATATTTGAATGATGAAATTTAATAAATTCATATTTTTTTAATTCAGGTACTTTATTTCCTCTCAGCCTAGTTCCCTAAGGAAAGGAAGTACATTCAACAGAGTTACTGGTCATTCCCTGGAATGAATTTTGAAATCACTAGGCAGTTTTAACCAAACTTTACTGAGGGGAAAAGATACAAAAATCCTGAAACTCTTACAGTTTTCTTTAAAATCGGAAACTGGAGAGAGAAAAGAGATTCTATTAATATTTCAACCAATGGAAGTTAATAAGCTCATACTCGATTAGATCAAGGACTCCCTTAAAAGAGACATCAGAAACCAGACTCTCAAAATTCCTCATTTATATTACATTTCACTCAGTGATCTTATCTGTAACTTTTTTAAGTTCTTGTCATTTTGTTTTGTTTTGCTTTAGAATACAACTGTAAGATACCAAATGCTTAGCTGCTTATCTAGCCATATATAGGGTTTGAAAAATCTGTTGCAAGTAGGATGTTTTCCTGAGCAACTGCTATCAGCTTCTGCCAAATCTAAAAAATACACTTCTAGTTCCTTCTGGTTTTAATGAGTATCTTCCAGTGCTATCTGAGCAACTAGGAAAGAGGCTGAGGGAGAAGACTAGTACACAAATGCTGGTCTGACCAATAGCTTTTGAAGAAACAATGTGCACAAAAGGCACAGAAGGAAGAAAGCTTTTTCTACTGAAAGATGGTTTCTGATATATCTAGGAACACTTAGCAGTGGAGCGTTCAGCCAGTTACCCAGTTAGGAGGCTGCACTATTCTTTCATCTTAATGGATGATGAAGATGCACTCTGCCAGAGCTTGTGAGAAAGCAATTGCTACCTCAGACTGTTACAGTCAATGTACTGGGAAAATCTGCTTCAATTTCCATGTGACACTGGGTGACTCCCTTACCCTGTGTCATCTAAATAAGGGTAAAAGTAATACCACACTACCTTCAGGGAGAGTGTCAAGAGAAATAGTTTAGATAATTCACCCTCAGCAGCTAAACAGCAGTGAGCAGTGCAGCTACCTAAGAAATTTAATGAAAGGTATGCTGGAATAAATCTGCTGCTCTGAATCTGGCAGCTTCTGTAACTGTTATGTTAACTTTAACAGCTACCTCCAAATATTTAATACACCTGAAAATGTTATTACTGCTAATAGGTAGTGTATCAGGTCCTTGTTTAAGACAAAGAAATAAAAATCCCAGGTCTATGAGTGTTCATACTTACATCCTTTCTAGTCCTACGCAGAAAGTTTCACATGTCGTTTCTGCTGGTTGAGACAGAACAAGGATAAATCATTCCAATTCTGTCATGCTTTTGCCAAGTGCACTCAGAACATGCACCTCCTCACTATCTGATTAAGGAAAGCCTTTATAAACCTTTTCTACAATTTAACATGGAATCGTGAGAGTATATACATTACTTCTGAGTAGCAAAGAAAATTCAGAATTGTGCTAAAGTTTGGGTGCCTCTGAGGAAGACAACTGCACAGGATCAAATAATAGTGTCGCATTTCTTTTGATCTCAGTAGTTGCAGGCTGTAAGGGCAAAAGAGAGATATGTGTGGCCACAGAAATTTGCCTTACACAGCATTCCTTAATTAATCAATAAAGGCAAAAGGGAAAAAGTTCAGTAGCCCTGGACACCAGTAACTCACCCACGTATTATGTCCAGGTGTGTACATCCAAGTTCTCAGCACAGTGCTTTGTCAGGCTCATCGTTAGGCCAAATTAAAAACCACAGGATCTAGTTAGATTCTTACCAGTGTATATGCAAAAGTATCTTTTAACCTTTTATATATCTTTTTTTGCTTTTCCAGATAGCAAATTGTTAACAATATTTACTACACAACTGGTGTATATTGGGACCCAGTTATATAAGTTAAGCATTAGCACATCTTCAGCCCCATATATTGGGACCCAGTTATATATGTTAAGTATTAGCACATGTTAATTCCCAATTTTATTTTTTTGCAGTGAAATGACATAATAACAAATTCATAATAACCCCAAGTAATTTCAGGCTTCCATTTGCCTTGACGCTTCTTGATATATGTCATTTCAGGGACAGAAGGGATCAGAGAAAAAAAAACAAACAAATGCTGACAAAATAGCCCGAAGTAAGTGTCAACACAAGGATTGGTGCAGTCCTGCCAAAGCTTTGCACAATGTTCTCTATGTCCTTCTTAACTGTACAAGACAAAGCAATAGATCTGGGGTTTTAACAGATCTTTTTACCTGAAGAGTTAGTGCTCATAAACAGCAATGTTTCTCAGCATACTGCATTCCACTTCCTCTTTAATGGGCCTTTTGGTTTTTGTTTGGCTGAAAATTATTTTAAACACTTTGCCTTGAATATTACCCCTCATTAATGTTCTCATCCAAGCTACTACAAAAGATGTGACCCACCACAGCAGAACTTCCATAGAAGTTGATAGCTTTATCTCCACATATGAAATGAAAACTTTTGAAGAGGCTGCTGAGAAAACCTAGTTGAGAATTTATAATGAATTAACAATAAATCAGATAGCAGCCATGGTCCAAAGTATGGACATATCAATATTTGCATGTATAAAGACATTAAAGGAAATGTGAAAGACAATAAGGATTACTTTAAAGGAGCAAATCTTATATAATTGCTTAATTTGAGGAAAGTCCTCAATTGATGAGTATAAATAAGTTGTTCACACATTCAGCAAGACACATACTAACTGTTCATGTCTCTTCACAAGCTGCAACCTGTTCAAGGCTACTGAAATGTGAGGGGAAAAAAATCCCAGCCACCCACGTCTTTTTTGTCCAGCCAAATAATCCAAACAGAAATTAATAAAGCTTAGGGCTTTCATAAGATGTTACATCTTCAAAGTACCGAGCACACATTAGCTAATCAATGAATTCCCCTGTCTTGAATCTAAAGTGCATTAAAGAAATGGAGGCCAAATCACAAACTTCAGGCAAGCCTGGCCTCACAAATCTCTCCGGCTTTCTGCCATAGGGGATGGCTGCATCCCCAGCAAGAGCTGCCCCTTCCTCAGCTGACTACAGCCAGCTATTACCCCCCAGCCAAGTTTTAACTACCTAGAAGTCACTTTCAGTGTGTCCTGCTTGAGTTGTGCTTGTCCGGAACCGCTGGTACAGAGGATTTGCTTTTCAGTTGCCCTTCCTGCTCCTCAGCAAAACTGCAACCAGTTATCTCCATGCTGGTAGGCAGGGCAAGCTGTGGGAGCAGTCTAGCAGAAGCTCACTACTTTGGCTAAGGCGATTTCAAACCAGTTCCGTTTGGTCAGCCAGCCCAACCTCCACGGGCTGCAGAGGGAGGCCAGCTACTGCCACCAGCTACTGTCTCCAGCAGCCTCGTGCCACAGGCCAGCCTGCTGCCAGCTGCCCAGCCAACCCTGCTGCTGCTGCTGCCTTGGACACTAACCAGCGCACTTGGACCTCACCTCAGGACACTGGAAGGCTGGAGAAACCTCCACATTTTGGCCACCCAGGTGTGACATGGAGGCGAAGGGGGATCACCACATGTGAGAGACAGGGCTTTCCGGCACTGCCGGCCCAAAACCCGCGAAGGGACGAGGTGAAGGAGCCTGCAGACGACCCCTGCCGCCCTGAGAGCCTCTTAACCTCTCTCGGGAGGCACCTCCCCCTCTTCTAATGCTACCACCGGTCGCGCCTTCTTCAGGCGCCAGTTTCGAAGGCCGCGGGCTCACCCCCACCGCCGGCCGAGGCGGGCCAGGAGGCGGCACCCCGCCCGCGGCACCCCCGCGCCGCACACAAAGCGGCCGCCCGCCGCTGCTGGCTTTCCTGCGAGCGACGCCCAAGTCCCCGCCTCAACCTGCAGCCTATGAGCGAGTAGGCACCGCCCCGCGCGGCGCCCTGATCGGATCGGGATCGCACCCGCCGCCACGCACCGTCGAGGACAGCGCCGCGCTCCCGTCCTGTCGCGTCGCGTTCGGCGGCCGGCCCCGCCGCGGTGGGGAAAGGAGGCGAGAGAGCGGTGGGTGCCCCGCCGCCGGGGGGATGCGTGGGGGCGCAGGGCGAGCGCCGTGCCGCCGCTCCCGCCGGCCCTCCGCAAGGTGTCGCCATCGGCAGCGGAACGGCAGAGCCCCGCAGTGTGGCTGTGCAGTACCGCGGGACGGGCCGCGCTGTGCCGTGCCGGGCGGCGGAGAGGGGGGAACGGGGGGGCGCGGGCACGGCGTGCAAGCCCGCGCGCCTGAGGGAAGGCGACGGCTGCAGGGTTATTTATTTACAAAGCCCCGAGTGGAAGCGACTCCCTCGCCCAGCCACTTCCTTTATCTCTTTCTTTTTTAACCATTATTTTTGTGTTTTTATTGCCCCGAGTGTTTCCGCGGGAGAGGGTGGCCGCGGGGTCACCGCTCTCCTAGAGAGTACGTTTTCTCCCAGGCTCAGGGGCAGGGTCGGCGCGGGTCGGGGGTGACACAAAGGGAGCGCGGTCGCGGCGGCCTCCGCGGGCCGGCGCTGAGTGGGGCGGGGGTTAGCCCTGGCCCCCTGCGGCAGGCGGGTGGGCGCCCTCGTGTCCCGTCCTTTCCCCCCCCCCCCGGGCAGGGTGGGCTTGCACAGAGAGCGGGACCTCGCTGTGATCGCCGACAATAAAGAGCGAATGGGGGTTTTGGCGCCAAATGCCAGGCACCTCCCTGCTTGTATGGAAATGAGGGGGCGGGGTTAGCCGCGCTCGCTGGGCACTGGGGGTGTTTAATGCTCCCGTCCCTGGGTGTGTCAGCTTGATTTCCCCCCCCCCTTTTTATTTTTTTAATGCCTTTTTTGAGGGTTAATAATATCCAGCAGCTTCAAAGCGCGGCAGTGACAGTCATCTGTCTGCAAGCACGGGGTGAATGCGGAGGCTCGGGGCAGCCACGGGGGCCGGGCGGGCTGACGCTCAGGAAAGTGCAACATACAAGATCATCTGCCTTGCGTTTTTTTGCCCTTTTTTTTTTCCTTCCCTCTCCCCTCCCCCCCACCTCTCCTCCCCCCTTTGCAACACCCACCACCATCACCAAGGAGGTAAGAAGAGGAAGCTGCAGGGTCTGGGCTGCAGGACAAAACCCCAATCAAATAAATACAATTCCCTATCGCGTTCGAGTTGCCGGACTGGGGAGGATGGGAAGGGGAAGGAGGCGCAGGGACACTGCGGCGCGCGAATGGGGCATTCAGTGACCAGAAGAAAATCCTGGAGGATATTTGTGTTTTGTTTTGGAGCTGTCGCGCTGAGATCGCCTCTGTTTTGTAGGTGCCTCTTTACTGCTTTGGATTTTGACCGGTTTAATGTATTTCACGAGTAGAAAAATGTACAATAACTGGCGGCGCTCAGGGGGCGGGGCAGGGAGCGCAGCTGAGCCGGGCTCGTTTCTGTGCATTTCATCATAAGGCTTTTAATGGATTTTTTTTTTTTTTTATTCCCGTTTTTGGTCTCCGGCTCAGCGTCAGCTGTTGCGAACCCAGTAGAGCCCTTTCCGTTCGCTGTACCGTAACCGAGCGGAAGGGAGACGCTGAATGTCTCTTTCGGACTTTCAGTCATTTTTATTTTTTTAATGTCTGATGCAACTGAGGCCTCAGAGGAGGAATGGAGCTGTGGTTGAGCGGCCGTGGCTAGCGAGGGGGGTCCGGCCGAGGTAAGGGCAAGCAGCGTGTGTGCAGGGGCGGCGAGGGGCTGGAGAGCTGGGGCTGTGCAGGAGCTGCCGGTGCACGGAGCGGCAGAACGCTCAAAGTTGTTGTCCTTGCAGCCTCCCCGCTGCTCTTGTCTTGCACCGGGAAAAGGGGCAGAAAAACTTCCCGTACCTTCTTGGCAATTCAGGAGGCTTTGTTGGTGGCTCCGGGCTGGTTTTAATGCATTTTTGTGAGTGAGATTATTACATAAGGTTGATAATTTCTGTTGCTGCTGGATTTCCCCTCCTCCTCTTCCCTCCGCCCCCCCCCCTCCCCGCCTTGTGTTTTGTGCGGATTTCTCTGGCTCGCTTTGAGTGAATGAAGTGGCGATTTGCGAAGTTGCAAAGAGCCCCTCCGCCCCCTTTTTTGCATCCTTCCCTCTCCCCTTTGCACTGCTCCGCAGACGACAAAAGGAGTAAACTTCCTCCAGTTTAGCTGGCATATTAAAAGAGCTCTCTGGAGAGATTACGGTATCAAAGCCTCGCATCTGCCTGCAGTTACTCCGCCGTTCTGAGCGTCTGCAGCAGCTCGGGGAGAGCAGGCGAGTGGTATGCGCGGCAGGAAGCCCGGAGGGGCTCAGCACCCCGCGGTACCCAGCTGTTCCCCGCGGCCGGGCTTGCAGCCTGACGGGGTGGCGGGAAGCCGCGCTTGCGGGAGCGCTCCCTTGACTGCCCTGCTCCGAGTGTCTTAAACCGGGAGGAAAGGTGTGTGAGAGGCGGTTTTAACTCAACTTGCAAAAGGCTCCCCCTTTCTTGCTGTTAATGACGGGATTATTTTTTTTTCCTTTGGTTAAGAGGGAGTCGCATTCATGTCTGTCTGTTCCTTCGTGTTCTAATTTTTTGTGCTTTTGTATTTTTGGTTTAGTTTCAGATCTTGGGAGAACCGCTCTTCTTTCCTTTGGAAATATCCATAAAATCTGTCTCTGAAACTATTGCCCAACCCAAGGATCAGCAAGGAGAGACCCGTAATGCCAGGAATGGTCAGTAAAAACCCAGACCTCGAGTTCGACTCTTTGCAGCCCTGTTTCTACCCGGACGAAGATGATTTTTATTTCTGCGGGCCGGACTCCGCTCCCCCCGGGGAGGACATCTGGAAGAAGTTTGAGCTGCTGCCCACCCCTCCGCTGTCTCCCAGCCGGGCCGGGCTCCAGGAGCAACCCCCCGGGGGGGGCCCGGGGCCGTGGGGAGGGGCGGCCCTGGGTGGCTGCCGTCCCTCCGACCCCCTGGACTGGGCGTCCGAGCTGCTTCTGCTGCCCCCCGAGGCCGACCTGTGGGGTGGCTCGGACGGCGGGGACTTCTTCGAGACGGGCCTTAGCGTGACCAACAACCTCAACTCCATCATCATCCAGGACTGCATGTGGAGCGGCTTCTCCGCCCGCGAGAAGCTGGAGAGGGCAGTCAGCGAGAAGCTGCAGGGCAAGCCGCCCGCCGCTGCTGCTGCCGCCCCGCCGCCTGCCCCGGGGGCCGCCGCTACAAGCAGCCCCACAGCCGCTGCCAGCGGCCGCGTGGATCTAGGAAGTGCAGTGCCCGAGTGCGTGGACCCAGCCGTGGTTTTCCCCTTCCCTGTCAACAAGCGGGAGGCGGCGGCAGGCCGGCCCGCGGCGGTGGCGGTCGCAGCCGTGGGTGGCGGGACTCCGCGGAGCGGCCGCCCTCCGCGCCCCGCCGGGGAGAGCCGAGCCAGCAGCAGCTCCGGGGACGACACCCTCAGCGACTCGGGTAAGCGCCTCCCGTACGCGACCGGGGCGGAGAGGGGAGGGGTGGGAGTGGTGGCTCTGCCTCCGGGCTGCGCCCCGACCTTCGTGCAGGGCCGGGCCGGGCGGGGCGGCCGGCAGGCGGCAGCAGGAGAGGCAGCAGTGGCTGGGCCTGGCGGGCGGGTTCCGCGCCCCTGACCTGGCGGCAGCAGCGCCGTGGGGCTGCCTTGCCTCCTCTTGCCCGTTGTGGTGAGCAGACCCCCACCCGACAGCGGTGGTGCCGGGGCTTGGGGGTCTGTTGGTCAGAGCGGGCTGGCACTGTCACCCGGGGGATGTGTGTGCCTTCAGGCGGGATTTGGGAAGTCTGGAGGAGGCTAGTGAGACATTAGTGCTTCCATTGACAGACCCTAAAATGCCCCAAATCTCTCGTGTGCGTGTCTGCCAAGAAGTCCCCTTGGGCTGAAACGCGTTTTCGCGTATGTTGATTAGCTGGTCTCTATGACCATATCTTCATAAACTTGGTGATCCGTCCCGGTTTCAAAGCCTACTGTCCCTTTAATGTTGGGTTTGACAGCTTTGGGTGAGGAAGCATTTCCAACAGCTGTCTTCTTGGCAGTGCACCAAGCGCCGGCTTAAAGGGTCCCCGGCTGGAGCAGCTTCACCTTCTGCCTCCGAACAAACCCAGCGATTGTTTTGTTTTCCGGCTGCTTTTCTAGCAAGCAGGGGCTGTGTTGTGGCAAAGGGGCATGCCTTTTTCGTACCACAGCTGTACAAGTCCATCCGAAATACATGCATTCTGCCTAAAATCTCTTTGCTGCTGCAATTATGTGGGTGGTAGCTCCACTTTGACTGAATCAAATTGTCATGATAAACTTGAAGAAAACAGCGTTCCTCAGACAATTCATGTATATTACATACTTCCCCAGATCTACATCTGACTACAGATGGTGGGCACGCCCTGTTTTTACCATAAGTTATTTCATTTCTCCTTTTACTGTACGTATTTTGTCAATAAATACATCTGGGTTGATACTTGTTTGGAGTATTTTTTTGTGAGAATAACGTTTATTTTCTGTTATCAAAAGATGATGAAGATGAGGAGGAAGAGGATGAAGAAGAAGAAATAGATGTTGTGACAGTGGAGAAAAGACGCTCCTCCTCCAACAAGGCTGTTACCACCCTTACTATCACAGTGCGTCCTAAAAATACCACTTTTCCATCAGTCAGGACACAGCAGAATGAACTGATTTTAAAGCGTTGTGCACCAATTCACCAGCAGCATAATTATGCCGCTCCTTCTCCATATGTGGAGAGTGAAGAGGCTCCACCACAGAAAAAGTTAAAAACTGAGGTGCCCCGTCCAGTTAAACCCACAATCCCACCAAAGTCTAAGAGTTCAAGTCCTCGAAACTCTGATTCAGAGGATAGCGAACGTCGACGCAACCATAACATCCTGGAGCGTCAGCGGCGTAATGATCTACGGTCAAGTTTCCTCACACTAAGGGACCATGTTCCAGAACTGGTTAAAAATGAGAAAGCTGCAAAAGTTGTGATCTTGAAAAAAGCCACTGAATATGTTCATTCCCTTCAGGCAGAGGAGCAGAAGTTATTGCTAGAAAAGGAAAAATTGCGAGCCAGACAAGAACAATTACTAAAGAAAATAGAATACAAGCGGACTTGCTAAACTTGTTTTGTTTTGTTTTGGCTGACCAGGACAGTCGTTGCCACTTTGCACATTTTTGATTCTTTAAAAAAAATTGTGTTTTTTGACGTTAAGAATGTTGGTTTTACTTTCAATCCAGTCCCTGAAGTAATCGACAAACTATGTTATCTGGGTACGGAGCAAATGGATGTTCTTGCAAGGAGTTTATTGCAAGACTACCAAACAATGGACTGCCTTTGTTTTTCCTCAAGAACTGTAGATGGTGGGGATTTTTTTTTTTTTAATTGTTGGGAGCATTTGGAGCTGCTGATGACATCTAGTTGAGTTTTAAAATGTTCATTCCTAAGTTTTATGGTGCTTATGTTCTAACAGATGTTACTTTAGGGGTTGCTATTTTGTGCCCCTGTGGGAATTTTCTGTAAATACCATCTACACACTTGCCTTTTGTACATGTCTTGGGTTATGAGAGGTGGCTTTTGCTGCCAGTATTAGACTGGAAGTTCATACCTAAGTACTGTAATACCTCAATGTTTGAGGAGCATGTTTTTGTATACAAATATATTGTTAATCTCTGTTATGTACTGTACTAATTCTTACATTGCCTGTATACTTTAGTATGATGCTGATACATAACTAAATTTGATACTTATATTTTCGTATGAAAATGAGTTGTGAAAGTTTTGAGTAGATATTACTTTATCACTTTTTTGAACTAAGAAACTTTTGTAAAGAAATTTACTATATATGCCTTTTCCTAGCCTGTTTCTTCCAGTTAATGTATTTGTTAATGTTTGGTGCATAGAACTGGGTAACTGCAAAGTTCTGTGTTTAATTTCTTCCAACGATGTACATTTAGTGCTGCGTCTTATAGCACTTTGAAATACCTCATGTTTATGAAAATAAATAGCAATTACATGATGTGCCATTTACTATTTTTCTTTTAAATGAAGTTCTTCTAAATAAAGTCTTTAACTTCGCAATGTTTGTGAAATACAAAACCAGGGTCCCATATCCTGGGCACTTAAACTCTCCAACTATAGATGATGCTCTATGAAAAGTCAGCTAGGCAGGACATTCCCATTTCTGATTATAAAGTAGTTGTAGTAAGAATGATTTTGATGTTCCTTCATACTTCAGGTGGCTCTTGTGATGTCAGGATAATCACAGAGGACTGAACATGTCACAGCCAATAGGAAGACTCCTGTATCTTGTGAAGACCTCTGGAATATCTGCTGTATGCAGAAAGGGATCCAAAACATGGCTAGCATCCTTCTGCTGTAAGAGACTGTCCTCAGTGTTATAGACAGGTGGGGGAAGTAAATGATAGAGGTACACTTGATACAGTACAAAAAACGAAATCTTTGTTGTAAACAAGGATCTTCACTGCTGTTCTTACTTGCATTATAAAAGGTTTATTTTTAAAGCAGTCCATCACTGCATAGGAGAATTAATGGTCTTGTTTGTACTGAAGGTCCTGTTTGTTACTGCCTGGTCTAAGTTAGTAAAACTAAAAATCCCAGGGAAGATGCAGAGCTATGAAGTGTGTGTCAAAAGAACAATGAAACTTAGCAGGTGGTTGCCTCTCAAGAGGTGTGATGGCATTTGATGTGACCGAGCAAGAGATGCCAGTTCAAAACATGTGGTCATCTTGTTAAGCTCCTGGAGACCAAGAATTTGTTTTATTTTGTAGTCTGTAAAGGTATTTCTTACACTGTCTTTTCCTCACACTAAACCTGAAAAAGTATGGATTAATGACCAAGTAGGAGGTAATTAGTTTAAAGATAAGCTTGCAAGGAGCTAGCTTGGAGCATCTGCCCCTACTTCAGCCACAAAGGAAGTAGCTTGCCTGGTGATGGAGGTACAGAATGTCTCGTATTTGCCTTGGAAGTAGCAAGAGTGGGCAAAACCACCATAGCAGTGAATGTGTCATATGTCTATGCCCTCCAGTAGCTTCTTGGTGGAAGAACTGTATAGGACACACTGTAACCTGTGTCTTCATGGGCTCCAGCCAGTGTCTGTACCAAGAACACAGAATTGTACTTACTACTATATAAGTGCAATAAATCCAGATCCTTGCCATGCACAAATTGGTGTAACACCATTTTGATTCAGGTAGGCCTACACAAGCTTATGCCATATAAAGAATTGACTAGAATAGGCTTAGTAGCTTTGTCCTGGTTTTGGCTGGGATAGAGTTAATTTTCTTCTTAATAATCTAAATTCAGACTTGAGGACCACAATCATACCATAAATAGAATTTTTGGTTTTGTTCTTTTGATGTGGACTTGATCATGCTGCTTCTACTTTTCCAGTACAGTAAAAAAAAAATAGTAGCAGACAAGGCCTAAGTAGAGATAATTGGTGTGGACAATTAGAGGGTACATTTAATTTTACTAGCTGTAACAAAAATATTTTTAAACCCCATTTTATTAGCATGTTTTGTTGCACCGTTGTGCTGTTTTCAAACAAGATGTAAGTCACATGAGTCTTATTGAAGAAAAAAAGCAAAAATTAGTAGATTCCTTTCCCTGGGTTAGATCAGGTTGTTCTGGGTGGTATACAGCCAAGGTTTGATCATCCCCAAGGGTGGGGATTCCACAGCCTCCTCGGACAACACGTTTCGGTTTTTGACCTCCGTGACTGACACAAATTTTCCTACTAGCTGTTTGGAATTTCCCTTGTTCCAACCCCTGTCCATTGCCTCCTGTCTTGTGTTTAACCTCCCTGAAGTCTGTCTCCCATCTTCTCTGTGACCTCCCATTAGGTAGTTGAAGACAGCAATTACTTCTTTATCTTCTGCAGACAACCCAGTTCTGGTTTGTATTGTTGTGGTGTTCAAGTATTTAGAGTATAACAAAGGTGTCAAATACTCAGGTTTGTTTGGATATTCATCACAAATCCCATCTAAAAGCCTCTTTCAGTCTGGGAGCAATGGCCTGATGGTTTTGAATTCAGTGATAAACATCCAGCTGCTGCCAATGGAGATGGAATCTGGCCCCCTGGGTTCAGAAATGTTCCCACATACTGTACTGTTTGCTGCTATAGGCTCTGCTACCAGTAACTTGGGGTTGTCTTTTTTTTTTTTTCTTTTAAATAACTTTCTGGAGTTAATAGCTTAATTTTCATGTTGTTGCTGTGGAGAGCAAGTTATCAAGGACAAATGTTTTTGTAAACAAAAATCTCAGTTGTAGGATGTTATTGTTACAACTGTTAAATAAATTCTTTTGTATTTACACCATAAAAGAACAGACTGTCGGAAAGATAGCTTTTGAAAAGAAGAGGTAAACAACTCATTTAGTAATATTTTCTGAAGAATCAGTACCCTAAAGTGTCCATAGAAAAGGACATAGAGACGTAGCCACAACAGTAGCAAAGGGTCCTTCTGCATGCATATGAAGAGTCCACGGGACTCAGTCAAACAAGGAAATTGAACATTTTTTTTTTGTTTATTTTTTTTACTATAAATACCTACATTTGCATAAGAAAAGCAAACACCTGTCTGGATAATCTGTTAAAAAATGTGCAAGTGCCCAATAACTTCTTATTAAAAAGTGAGTATTACCAATTTCTGAAGGGAAAACTGAAATAGACTGATTGCAATCTTATCTGGTCTGTTATAAAAATTTCCAAGTTCTTAATAAAAGACTAAATCTGCTGATGAAATCAGATGGTTTCCTCCGAAATCATATATCCCAAAGGATGATCTCCTTCCACTTTTCTGTTTATTTTCTTAAACATACCACTAAGAACACAAGGGACCTGAAACACCAAGATTAAATGATTCCTCCATAAACTGGTATAACACCAGAGGGAGAGCTTAAAAAGGTGAAATGTGTTAATGATGTCATTACCACTGGATCACCTGTTGCCGTGAGTGTGAAGGAAAGTGCATTTCTCAAACCCCAGGCTGCTGTTATAGCAACTTATCACCAGGTCCTGGCAGGACTGCTTGGGATTTCATGATGTGAGTAATTTGCAGAGGGCACATTTGCTCCTCATAAGTATACTGATAAACCAAACGAATAAAATGCCTGTAAAAGGATCCCATTCTTAAGCCTGCATTTTCTAGCTTGTGATTGATTTAAATCAGAAGATTTAATTTTGTTTAAAGTTTTAAGTGTGAGATCATGAATTTAATGACTTTCTAATGTACCATTAGGGTACAGTGTTATCACACTCTCAGCAAATGCTTCGTGATTTATACCTGGGTTCCTTTATTTTCCTTGTGTCCATTTCCTCTTTCCTTTTTCTCTTTCTCCTTCTCTTCCTCTCTATGCCTAAACCACATGTGGTGGCTCTTCTCTCAGGAGCCCAAACACATCAAAGTTAAAGGAGTATGTGGTGTCACAAGGACCTCTTTAAAACAAACCGGGATTGCTGTAGAAACAGGAGAAATGCAGCACTTCCAGGTACCTCACAGGAAAATAATGGTGAAAAACATGGAAGAGAAGCTGATGGTAGGGCTGGGACAGAAGTTTTTGCTCCAACACTTCTGGCGACCACTGGAGCATTGGTAAGCAATGGAGCAACTGGCCTCAGCAACTGCCTGAAATGAGAGCCCAGGCAAGCTTTCACTTCGGCTGGGCTACTGTTTCCAATCTGCTACCATACACTAGTTTTAGCTGCCCAACTGTTTGTGCTGATCCTGCAAGGAGGCTTGGCCACAGCAGAACAGGCATTTTGCCGTTGGGTTACATGATGTGACAGTTTCCCCTGCCTGCAGATCTGTGATTCTCATCCAGCTTTGTGCTCCTACCTTTTGTTAGTGTGATTAATTAGATGTATATCTGAACAACAGTCAGCTCAGAGAAGATAAAATTAATTCTTGATCTCTGAGCTGTGAAGATTCCTTGTACTTAACGCTGTATGTATATATCAACATACATGCTATATGCGCACAAGGGATTCCTTATGAGTTGATTCATGAACCTGGCTAAATAAAGCCAAGTGTATATTTTAACAGAGCACTTGGTCCTTTGAATAAAAAGCAAACAAAGGTATTTTGTTTCCTGTATTTATGATCATAATAAGATACAACTAAATACTTCATAAATAACAAAAAAAGCCCCTACAAGCTAAATACTATTGATTCCAAGTATTTTTTTACTCCATGATGAAATGGACGGGTGTGTACATTTATCAGACTTAAAATTTATGACTTACAACTAAATTATGGCCTATGTGTTACTCATCTCATATGTTCTTTACTGTAAGGGTGGTGAGGTGCTGGAACAGGTTGCCCAAGGATGTTGTGAATGCTCCATCCCTGGCAGTGTTCAAGGCCAGGTTGGACAGAGCATTGGGTGATATGGTTTAGTGTTAGATGTCCCTGCCCATGGCAGGGGTGTTGGAAGTAGATGATTTTGAGGTCCTTTCCAACACTAAATGTTCTATGATTCTAGACCAGGTTGCTCAAAGCCCAATCCAACCTGACTTTGAACACTTCCAGGGATGGAACATCCACAACTTCTTTGAGCAACCTGTTCCAGTGCCTCACCACCCTCACAGTGAAGAACATCCTAATAGCTAGTTTAAATCTCCTCTCTTTCAGTTTTAAGCCATTCACCCTTATCCTACCACTACATGTCTTGTAAAATGTCCCTCTCCAGATTTCCTGTAGGCCTCCTCTACATACTGGAAGGCTGCTCGAAGGTCTCCTGGAGCCTTGTCCAGGCTGAACAAGCCCAACTCCTTCAGCCTGTTTTCACAGGGGAGGTGCTCCAGCCCATGGATCATCTTCATGGCCTTCTCAAACAGGTCCACATCCTTCTTATGTTGGGGACACCAGAACTGTATGCAGTACTCCAGATGGGGTGTCACAAGAGCAGAGTAGAGGTGGAGAATCACCTTCCTTGACCTTCTGGGAACATGGTTGGTTGATTCCTTTAGAATTAATTGCATGTTCTCTTAAGCAAGAGCAAATTCCTGTGTAAAACAAAGCCTAAGAGACATGCTCAGTTTTATCTAGTAATCTGTTAATAAAAAAATTATTGTAAACAGTGTTTCTGAAGGCTTTTTTTTTTCCCTATTTTTTTTCTACAATCATTAGTTGTGTTTCCCAGGCACCATTCTGGAGTCACATCCTCAATAATTATAATTAGAAACATTTCTCTAAAAGCTCTACTTCTGGACAAACAAGCCTGGTTAAACCACAGTGTGCTTCAGCTCCATTGTATTATTTCTTCCATGAGTGGAGTAGGTACATAGATGTACAAGATAATGCAAGACATACCATAGTGAACCCATAAATTTATGAACACTTCTTTCAAACATACCTTAATGCTGCTAATGAAGCTAGGCAATGATGTAATATACTTCAGTAATGTCTATTATCTTTCTTAAGGCTTTAGTAATTTTTAAGCTGATCTGTTTTAGTACTTCTTTTCTTTCTTTTTGTGTCCCTCAGCTAAGTAGCCATGCAAAAGGCAAGGGGGATTCATCAGACCAGATACCAACTCTTTTTAGTTGATAAAGAAAGCAGGTATTTTTTGTGCACAGTTAATTTAATCCTTAAATAAATATTAAAATAACACAAATTAATCTCACCCTAGAAATACAATTTTTTTCTGTGTTAATTATAGAGAAGCCTTAGGTGACTAGGTAAATGTACCAACACTGTAGATGTGAGGGTCAGCTTAAGACACCTGAATCTGGATGTTTGTTTCATAGAATCACACAATAGCTTGTGTTGGAAGGGGCCCTCAAAGGTCATCCAGTCCAACCCCCCTGCGATGAGTTTCATAGAATCATAGAATAGTTAGAGTTGGAAAGGACCTCAAGATCATCTAGTTCCAACCCCCCTGCCATGGGCAGGGACACCTCACACTAAACCATATCACCCAAGGCTCTGTCCAACCTGGCCTTTAACACTGCCAGGGATGGAGCATTCACTACCTCCCTGGGCAACCCATTCCAGTACCTCACCACCCTAACAGTAAAAAATTTCTTCCTTATATCCAATCTAAACCCTGCTGTTTAAGTTTCAACCCGTTACCCCTTGTCCTATCACTACAGTCCCTAATGAAGTGTCGCTCACCAGCATCCCTGTAGGCCCCCTTCAAATACTGGAAGGCTGCTATGAATTTGTAGATATCTAACTGAAAGCTTGATATCTAAGTGCTGTTATAGTCTGTGGAGTCTGCAGAGTGATTCAGTGTAGGTGTCTGTTTTAGGGTGAACTATATTATTTCTTTAGGTGCAGTTCACTGTATTGATTATCTCTCTATTGGCTATAAAATGAAGCCCAGGTATATAGTGAACACGTAAACACCTATACATTAACACCTAACTTCAGACTTCAGTGCATTAAGTTACAAGTTGAGACCTACTAGTCCTGACCTCCACTCATTTTATTTGACTTAAACATCTTAAAGTTTTTCTTGAACTAGTCAAGTAATCTTAAATCCAGTTCCATCTAGGTCATCTTTTCTGCAACACTCATCCTTTTTTAGTTTTGATCCTCTATAACAGCATCTCCATAACTATTATCTTTGGACTTCATCTATCCTCTCACATGTCTTGTTTAACATCAATGTATACCAATATTCATCATTGCCAGAAAATTACTTGTACTACTAATAAAATTTCCTAAAATATCTTTTGTGTTACGATATTGAATGGTGGGCATGCCCTTATTTTCTCCACACCTCCACAAAGTTCATTTATAGGGCATGTTGGTACATTTCAGATATTGATATACTGACAGCATTTTAAATTAAGTTAAATGATAACACATATCACATTCTTTTCAATATAAAAAACCCCAAAAAATGAAAATTCAAAAACAAAAACCAAAACCAAACCAAACTAGAACCAAAAATAAAAAAAAAAATCCAGATGAAAAACAAAGTAGATGAACATTCAGAAAAACTACTATTAACTTATACAGCTTGTTGTTGGACCTTTTATAGTTCTAAGTATTTCAGTGTTTCTCTTCACTTTTTTTTCTATAACCTTACTCCATTAGTCCTTATAAATTTATCTTTCTGTTCTTTTGAAAACTATTTCTTTTCACAGCTCCTGGGGTCTGCAGTAATTGTTTCATATCACTCTATGTCAATTCCTCTTTTCATTCAAACACTTAAATAACTCAAATCTTTTTTGCTTTGCAGTTTCACCTTTTCTAACAGTTATATTATGTCACAGTGTATTTAAGTGTAGAAGACAGGGTCTCATTCTGTGAGCTGCTGAATGTTTTCTGAGTGGCTATAGGTCTGTTGACTTCAGTAGGAGTGTATGAAGTAGGAACTCAAGACTTTCCAAGACCTCTGAATGAAAACTGTAGACATGGCAAGTTAAGTTGTGCTGTATTTTATATTCTTTCTCAATTTTGAGTTCTTAATTTCTTACTGGCATTTGTTTCTGAAAGACTATGAAAACACAAGCATGCAATTAGAATAAAATAGAATAATGCCTATTAATTAATATTGTTTCACTTTTGTCAGTAGTACATTTAAAGACTGAATATTATTTTCTGGAATAATTTAAGCGTATGCATTCATTATTAATGTAGCAACAGTTAAGTTACTATGAACTCCTTTGGTAAAGAAAAGCATACTTTTATTTTCTGCTGCTGGTGTTGACAATACACAGTGATTGGATGCTTTAGTCATGTAAGCACCAGTGAAAATAAACAGCAATTCAGAGTGGTCAATAGTAAGGCACAGTAAGCCATCTATCCTACTTTATTTAAAAAAAAATAACGTTTTTCCTCACTATTAATAAAAAATGGCAATTAAAAAAGTCTTGGATACCTAGTTTATTTCTTATCAGATCTCTTTAATTTTAAAATTTCAGGCATCAGTCTAGTTGCAAGTGTCAGAGTAAATAAACACTTTCTATACTTATCCATGTCATTCTACAACTTTATAAGAGTGTCTTTGGCCTATAATCATATAATCATAGAATCAGCTCGCTTGGAAAAGACCTTTAAAATCATCAAGCCCAACGATTACCCCAGGACCACCACTAAGCTGTATCACTGGGGGCCTCATCTACACAGTTTTTTAACACTTCTAGGGATGGTGATATCACCACTTCCCTGGGCAGCCTGTTCTAATGCCTGACCACTCTCTCTGTGAAGAAATTTTTCCTAATATCCAGTCTGAACCTCCCCCAGCCCAGCTTGAGGCCATTACCTCTTGTTCTATCGCTTATTACTTGGGAGAAGAGACTGACCCCCACCTCACTACAACCTCCTTTCAGTTAGCTGTAGAAAGCAATAAGGTCCCCCCCGTGCCTTCTCCAAACCAAACAACCTCAGTTCCCTCAGCTGTTCCTTATGAGTCTCATTTTCAAGGCCCTATACCAGCTTTGTTGCCCTTTTCTGGACCCTCACCAGCACCTCAATGTCTGTCTTGTATTGAGGGGCCCAGAACTCAACACAGTATTTGAGGTGTGGCCTCACCTGTGCTGAGTACAGGGGCATGATGACTTCCCTGGCCCTGCTGTCTACACTGTTTCTTACATGGCCCAGGATGTTGTTGGCTTTCTTGGCTGCCTGGGCACAAGCTGGCTTATGTTCAGCTGGCTATCCGCATGCCCAGGTCGTTTTCTGCTGAGCAGCTTTCCAGGCACTCTTTCCCAAGGCTATAGTACAGCATGCGGATAATTATCATGCATGTATTATCACTTCTGTATTTCCCTCAAAGAAGACTCAGCTTTTGAATACTTGAGAGCTTGGTCTTAGAAGTATCAACTGAAAATCAAGCTGTATATTAACAGGCATGAAGAAATAAAAGGAACACAGAGATTAAATGACCCTCCAATAGTTGAGAAAAGATTAGTAACTACTGAGGACTGACTTCCTATCACTTGGACCTGTTTGATGACCTATGCACATGAAAATGAAGCATACTTTTGTGAGTGGGAAGTTCTAACTAATAACATCCCAATTAAACCCCAAGCCTCAATGATAAAGGTTCAGTGCATATTTATATTTTACACTGGACAGGGGTTCCTAAACTTACTTACTTTGTGCATGACCATACTGCAGCAACATCTGATCATATTTACTTTCAGGGGGATGCATTCACTTTAGTATTGCTGCTTATGGGATGAGTGCACAGTTTTGGAGTCCCAGACAGGAGATCCAAGCTCACTCCAGAAGAAAAGTCCTTGATTTTTCTTCATTGTCTGAGAAATAATGATCCAACAAGGGATTTTACTTGTACATTTGATCTGGTTCCGAGTAAACTGAGCTTCTGTAAAGCAGTGTAGCACCTTAGGAGTCAATGGCATTAGGACAGATTACTCCAGCTGAGGTGGAGTGAAAGAAATTGAGAAACCTGATTATAACTGTGCCATTGTATGTGTGTATTTGAAGTCCTTCAATGTTTCATGGTGACCACATGTAGATATGATTTTTAATGCCCTAAACCTCCTTAATCAAGATCATAGTTTTAAAAATTATTATTAAACATCTCTGCCCAAAATATTTTTATATTTGATACACCACAAATGTTGCCTACATCTCAGCAAATATGCACTGTGATTAAAGGGTATAATCACTCAAGAAAGGTTTATAATCATTTTAATTACCCTGGCCTTAATAAAGGGAGTTGAGGGATTTAATAAAAGGGCATTAAGAGATTGCCAAAGGGTTAAATGTATATATTTTTATAAGAAAAATTGTAAAGCTTCTGTGGCTTTGAGGTGGGAAGGCTTAGTGAGAAAAGAGGAGGAGGTGAGCAAAAGTGGAGATGAGGATTAGTGCCAATTAAACTTCCCTTTGAACCTCCTAACTTACATATGCAGAACCTGACACAGCTGAAAATATTTGTAATTTCCTGGGCCACACTGGACCAGAGAGGTTGGTGTAAAGCTCACTGACCTACAGTAAACTGCAAGGGAGTGAAAGAATGTTATAAACCCAGCCAATTTCTTCTAGGTCAGTGCTAAGATGTTTTAGCACTAGTTTAGGAGAGAAGATCTGGAGTGCATGTGGTAATTTTGGGATCAGTAGATTAATTTCTTAGGCCCCACAGATTTTGTTTGGTTTTGATCTACCTTAGATCAAACATAAACAAATCTTCTGCACTAATCCACATCCTCTGCTCTAAAGTTTCAGGTTAGCATAGAATTCAGTTTATTTCTAGTCTTCTGGAATATAATAAATGTAATTAGAGATGAGAAGATAAAAGTGAACTGACAATCTTCAGACAGGAAATTCTATAGCTCTTACAAAACAAGGCAAAATCCAGCATACAAACACCTAGAACATTGCCTCACTTCACCCTTATGCTGAATTAAACCCGAAGCCTTATCCAAAGCCATAAGGTGGAGCTCCAAATGTAGATACCTGAACATAAAGCAGCACAAGTTCTTTCAAAGGTTTTGTTGGCTGGAAGTAAAATGAGTTGCTTAGGTTTTCCCGTTAGGGTTAACACACATTTCCAATGTGTTTTCCATTTCCTAACACTATGGTCTTTCAGTGCTGGGCTAAATCCTTTCTCCTGGTTCTGGGCATTCCTGTAAGCCTCAGGGATAGACATTCTGCACAAGGAGGCACAGAGGAGTGCCTTGGAACTTATAATGCTTGTCTGCTTCTGTTCACCATCCTGGATAGGAATAGGATCCTTGGACAATTTCATATGAACATGTATTTAAAATCCACATTTTATAACCCCTTCCCCTTCCCTCTGTCCCCAGAGACTACACCTCTGGTGTGCAGGGAAACCTGGTGCTGAAGTCAGCATTCAGAAACAAAATTTAAACAGGAGAGAATGCAAGAGAAGCAAATCTGTGCCCAGTTTTGTAATTCAAAATACCAAGAAACCTTCAGATAAACGGACTCGTGTAACACTATTTAAAAAAAAAGCAAGGCCAACATCTGTCCATATGCACTTGTGCATGACTGTGCTTTCTTCCCACTTTTTCATTAATGAGTGAAATCTACAGAAACTGGGCCAAAGGCACTCAAATCCTTCTATATTGTGTAAAATGCATGACAATGTTCTTTAAATCTATACTAAGCAAGTGACAAGTTTGAAAAAGACAATTTCTCTAGCATGAAGCATGAGGGTAGTTGAGAGAATATATATGATTAGCTCATGCTCTGTTCTTTGATCAAAAGCATAATTGTTTCCTCCCTTTGAGATGTGCTAGAAATGCAAAACAATAACCATTTACATATTTTTTTTTGGCCAGCAGGGACTAGAGATGGCAAGAAAGATGGAGCAGCAGAAAAACTAGTACATTTTAGCTAACTGGTATGCTTAATCAGGTCTAGCAGCAGAAACAAGCTAAAATGGAATTTTGAGATTTTTGAGCAGGTCCATGCAGCCACAGTAGCTTTGTTCTGAACTCCATGCGGTTGTAATTAAAAAAAAAAACACTACCAAGCAAAATATATGTATTATTCTACTAATGAATAAAACCTATAGGTTTTTAATGCTTCTGTTGTAAAGAGACTGATTCACTGCAGACTAATTCAAGAAGGTTGTTTCTGCTCTTGGCAGAAACAAACAAACAAACATACAAGGAAATAAATCCCTAGGCATCTAAACTGCAAAACAAAACTGCCTAGGTTTGGTTTGCTTCTTTTTCTTTCTTCATTGGCTAAGAGCTTAGGGCCTGAGCAGTGGAAATACAGCATACAGATTGTAAATCTTCTGAGAAAGGAGCAGTGTTTTCCTTTATTGTGGACAACGATCAGGTTTACTGACTTCCTGTGTCTTTGAAAAGGTTCTACAGGTCTGTCTACATTGCAAAAACCTCATAAAAATTAATATCGTTACACAGACAGGTTAAAGCAGTGGGGGCTTTAAGCACTGTTTAAGCATTTCAGGTTCATATTTGTTAGCTCGAGTTACCTTGCCTACCTTGGCTGCTGGTTAAAGCTGGGTCTGTGGCTGATGCACATCTAACCTGGAACTTTGTTAGCCAACCTTGGCTTTCCACCCCCCCTTGGCAGCCAGTAGTTAGAGTGGTTTAAATTGCTATGCAACCACAGCTTAAATTATCTAACCTGGATTAGGTAACCCAAGTTAAGAACACACCTTTCTTTGTGGTGTGTTTCAGCATGACTTTCATGTTGGTTTTATGTTTCCCACTAAAACTGAGATTGGTATGGAAAGCAAATGTACTCTGAGGAACACTACTGAGTTCCACCAGAAATTTAGCCTTTGGCTACAACAGGCACAGCTCTAAGTCCTGAGAAAATTCCATATACTCCCTGAGACTCATTTCTGCATACCTTGCTCAGGCAAAGCTTCCACTTAACTTTATGGGATATTTTTTAAAAGGGCCAGACTAGCAGTTACACAAGATAGAGCTGTCAGATTGTCAGATCAGGAAAAGTTAGTTGGCTTTTGTTGGGGTGGGGGACACACTACACAGTGTTTTTGTAGCATAGGCAGTGGAAAATATTCCTTTTAACAGTATTAGTGTTTTAAAAGTTGAGTGTGTAAAAATGCAATGGGCCTTATTTTTATGCTTTTTCATCATCCTGGTCCTGTTTTGTATAAAGCACTTAAGCCCATACTGTATGTTAAATACATAGGCAGTACTATGAACTTAAATTTCATTCCATTACATTTAAGCACATGCTTAAATGATTTGCTGGACTGAGGCCAGAATGTTTGCTGAATCAAACTGAAATACAGCAATGTCTGTTCTACCCCCTTAAACAAACAAGCACTAAATGAAATACAATAAAATAACATTCCCAGAGAAATCCTGTGCCACAGAAAGAACTGCTGCATTGTTGCATTAGTAATTTGTCTAATGTTCAGTATTTGCATTGTTCATAGAAGTGTAATGCAGTAGTAATTAGGTAAGCCTTCCGATTTTATCCTCTTGTTATACTGGGCATAGTTTTGCAGAGGAAGAAAGTAAAATGAAATTAAATAAGAAAACAAAAGCTGGAAATGTCATTCCAAATTGCATGACTTAAGTAACAATATTGCAGTCTTTACAGCAGCAGTAGAACCTTGGAAAAATCTGGATTCACTTCCCTCAGTGCAGGATGCACAGCCCAGGACTTGTAAATTGAGACTTACCTCACAGAGCTACAGATGCTTCATCAAAGCTAGTGAGTTAATGTCTATTTCTGGTATAAACTATAAAATGACAACAATGCCACTTATTGCCCACATGGCAGGGGGGTTGGGACTAGATGATCTTGAGGTCCTTTCCAACCCAAACTATTCTATGATTCTATGATTATTAGATATTACCAGGGAAATGTGTTGATTTTTCAAACTTGCTGAAAAATATCCCATCTGTTTTCTATTGTTAGTAGAGCCAAATCAGTGTGTTTTGATTTTTATTGTGTTTTGTTACCAGGAACATCACATATAATGTATTGACAAATGATCCAGAGTAAGAGAGTAGAAAGATGTAAAAGAAGGAATAACAATTGGACAATAACAAAAATAATGCCAAGTACCTGTGAAACGAGTGAAACAGGAGGAATATTTTTTACTTCATTGGATTATGAATCAAGACCTAAACCGTGGTGAGCTGTTTCTCTGCGGAAGGCAGTTTTATTGTTTTTCTCCACCTAAATATGCAATGTAGTGCAGGGTTTACCAAAAATTTTTACATGTACATCCCCCTACCTAAGCAGAACAATATTTTTAAGGCCTTTCACACTAGGCTTTAGGCGCCTAGTAAATCTTTGATGTTCCACTGACTGCACAGGAGTCATGAGTAGTCTTCCACAGACAAGGTTCCTTGGTATTTCAGACTACTAAATGCTCCACAAAGCTTTCTGCTCCCTGCTGCACTGAGGTCTTCAGGCAAGGCAGAAGGACCTAATGACTTGTGCAGAGCCAGTGAAGAATAAGATATCTTATTCTGGCGTTAAAGTGGAAGCTCTCAATCCCATGCACAAACCTTCCATCCTCCTTTCTTGCTGTCTTTCTTCCCCAATTTTCATTCAAAAAAAACAAAATAGCTTTAAAAAAATTTCTTCAGATTATGACCCATCATCAATTTTCTGTACTAAAGTTGGGAGTGTACCTGTAGTCTCTCCAGTTGCTCAGCTGAGCTGTGAAGCCCAGATGTATTTCCATGGACTCAGCCCTGGATACAATAGTCTTGCTGTCTAGATCAAACTGTAGCAGCAGGACTGAGCCCCAAACAGAAAGGTCTGTTTTATACATTTTTGGAAATGCACGATTTTTTGTTTGGTTTTTAACTTCTTAATCCCATTCCTTTTTTATTTTTATTGGTAATGTTGTTACTGTAATATAAATAATTAGACCTGCAGAATTAAGAGTGTAATTAGAAAAATTCAACAGGGAAAGACCAGCTGAGTCTGTCCCAGTTCCCACCAAAGCATATTGATTTAGTGCTTGGATCTGTCAGATTATCTATGAGCTAGGAAGTGAAAGAGGCCCAGGGCACATATGTTGACAGTGGTCTGTGATTGTCCCCACTGTTACATGGTCAGTACGTGTCCTGGCAGGGTTTTGGCACAACCAGTGGTCAGAGAGAGCTTGTGGTTAGCACAGGTCATGGAGCACTCCTGATAAGAAGGTTGGATGTGGCCACCTTGTACTGGAAGGTAAGGGGACTTAGCTGATCAATGCAAACAGCTATGCATAACTGTATATGATGCACCATGCCGTGCTAGTTTGATTTAGGTCCAAAGTCAGCCCACTGAAATGATTGTAATAAAGATAACCAATAAATTTTCATGCCCTAACAGACAAAGGAACTTTCAGCATTTCAGCGACTTTTACAGCAACCAGACCCACCAAAATTTAAATGTCTTCTAATGGAACTTTTGGATTTATACTGAGTAACTTAATTGCAGCTCATATTCATGTCTGGGGCCAAAAAGAGTTTTCCAGGGTCGAAGCATCTTTCCTGCTCTCCTGGCATTTGAACATTAACAGATCCCAGTGAACGTGAAGAGCCAGGTATAAAATCCAGCCTGCAGTTTTGCCTCTGAGCTCTGTCTCTTGCCCTGCATTGCTCCAGGACTCTCTTCCTCATTCTTTTTGGTTCTTTTATGCAACAGGAATGCAGTCAGACAAGGTAACATCTTACCTTCTTTCTTTTTATTTTTTTTATCAGAAATGGATCTCGGATGCAAAATGCACAAACAGTCAATGAATTACTTTCCCAATTGAAAGCTTCCCTGTGGTGACATGTGTATGGTATCTCTTAATTAGCACACTCTTTCTGCACACAGTGAACTTTCTTCAGTTCAGTACATTCCTAAGAGCATTACTACATTATATAAATCATGCATAATAAATATTCATTGGACAGGCATTGCATCAAACTCAAAACCTCTAAATCTCATTTGGATCTTCACAGGACTTACACATGACATATGACCAATAGAGATGACATACCTGGCATTTGGACACATTTTTTTTAATTACCTCTCCCCATGCCTTAGGTTAGACTCTTGTCATCTTGCACACACATGTACACATACTCCTGCAGAAAAGGAGTAAAAAATTCCATACAGTCCTTTATCGTCACACAATGATACTTGTCCTTTATGACATGCAATTCCTTTAGTGGTACTTGGTAAGTCAACATAATTATACAATGATACTGATTTCTGCTGGGGAACAGATTCCCAATAGGTTTTGAGGAAAGCATGATTGTTTCTCAGTTGTGTAATAAGAACCAATTACTCCTAAAAATTCTAAGATATTCCATGGAAGACTTGTACAAAAAGAGACATTGGTCCCAAAGGCCTAATTTTGTATGGAGAAAGGGCTGTGTTGCAAGAAACTGTGCTTTCTGAAGATTTTGTAGCTGATACGAGACAGGAGACTTGAATGTATTCCAGGGAAGTGCTGCTTTTCTCTATAAAGCTTCCTCCAAATACAGACTTGCTGTCTGAATGGCAAGTAGGGTTTGTCATCTGGGTGCAGTGACGTAGGAAAACACTTCAGCTTGGTAGGAAAATACTTCAGTAAATTAAAACTGGACTTACTAGGAGATGATGGGTTTTTTTATTTGCATATAGACACTGCTGCTGTGTTTTGCCAAGTTTATAACTGTGTCCACTCCTCTCATAAAGATTTCCTTGTTTGTGCACAGCTGTAGAGGTCTTACAAGTAGGTGAAACTATTCCTGCTGCAAGTGCATGAGGGAGGCTGCCTTTGCCTTCTCCAGGTGAGCAACCTCAGGACAGTTCAGTTACTTGTCCAGAGGGTTTCAAGACGTATTAAATCCACACCATTTTTTTTTTTTTTGTTGCCTGTAGGGAGAAGGAACTGGAAGCTGAAAGCTGGATTTTTTGTTGTAAAACTGAGCGTCTCCAGAAGCCCCTCTGTCTCCCAGAGCGACGAGGTACAAACTGCAGTCTGGTCTCTGCCACACAGACACAGGCCTAATATTGTGATAGGAGAGAGAAAGCCCAACAAATTCCTATTGAAACCTAACGCCCTTTACGTTAACATTGTGCCATCCAGCCCTTAATCCTGCCCCTCTGCCTGGGTGGCCAGGAAGGCACAATGAAAATGGAGCCTGAACACCTGGATGGGCGAGAGGGAATGTGCCTGAAGGGATGCTGGGGTGATAACACAGCCTGACGCCGTTTTGTGTGCATTTTTGTGTATTTCAGGGTGTTCTCTTTCTGGGGTGGGCAGCAGGCTGCGCCCAGGCTGGGCAGCAGACCCTTTCCCTCCATAGGGCCCTCTCCGTACAGGCCGCCGACTACATTTCCAGCCCATTGTTCGCGCCGTTGCCGGGAGACGGGCGCAGCTGCTGGGTGAGGGATGGGCACTGGCGGGCTCCGCGGAGCCCTGCGCGCCGCCAGCCGCTCACCCAGGCTGTGCGGGTTGATGTTTACTAACATCGGCCACATGGCTCCTGCTCTGCCCAAAATGTGTCAGTCCAAGGAGACTGCCAGGCACCCGGCCAACCGGCCGGCGACGTGCCGAAAACTCTGTCAGCGGGGCCATGGCCCACCAGCCCGCCAGGGAGTCGTCCCCATACGAAGAGAGGACATCGCATGTGCATGCCCACAGATACACTCCCGTGTAGTGCGTGTGTGTTGGGGGTGGCTGGGCGGTGCTGTGGCAGTGCTGAGGGATCTCTCTGACACAAGGGGTTCCCTCAATGTCGGGTTCCACGATATCGTTATCACCAGCGGGGCTGGAGTGTCCCAGTGCCAACGATATTGTTTAATGTGTACTTTTACTGGCATGTTGTTTCTCTAGCAAATTTACAGCAGGAGATTACAGCTGGAGCTGACCTTTTTTCCTTCAGCCGGAGTAATGAATGTTGCTATTTAAATGCTCTGCCTCGGCAGCCTGTGTGCTTTAGTTTTTAAAAGAGTAGCATAGTACCCAGGGGAAGCCTTTTGTTGCCTGGCTGTGAAACCTGAATACAAGCTCTCCTACTGGAAGCTTGAGAGGCAGAAAATAACAACTGAGAATAGATTTATAGGGTGTAACTTAGCCTAAATTAAGACACAGAGAATGAAAATATGGATCAGATCCTGAGCTAGTGTAAATTAGTATAATTCCATGGAGCAATAATGCTTACACTGTCCCAGGAGCTGGCTCTTGATTCTTGAAATGTAGACAAGCACCATCCAGCAATAGTGAAGTGTGGTTTAAAGTAAGCAAAATGACAGTGAAGCTTCCTGATAGGCAGAGTGTAATTGCTTAAATTAAAATATGCTAAATATAGGAATGTCAGTAAAAATGCCTTGGAGTCAGAGAATCATTGAATCAAAGAATGGTTAGCATTGGAAATGACCTTAACATCATCTAGTTCCAATCCTTCTGCCATGGGCAGAGACACCTCACACTAGACCAGGTTGCTCAAAGGTATCCTTAAATATACCCAACCACTTTAGGATCAATATACTCCTTATCCTATATATTCCTTCACAGTGTGAATGGTCAGGTCTAGGAATATAAGGCCTTCTAGTGTAAAACTGATATATTACACAAAACATGGAAAATAGCAGTATCACCTAATTATCAGTAGCACTTCATGGAGTTTGTCCCTAGAAAGACTACTTTTCAGAAATAGTGTGTTGGAAATAGGTCAAAAATATAAATAAGAAATTGTAGAGTTAAATACAGATATTATTAGGTTTGAGTTTCCACTAAAACATCTCATGAAAAATTCATGATTAATCCCATCTCTCTGTTCCTAAACTGACAGAGAATTATAGTCATTTTTTGTAACTATAATAAATTATACCAAGAAACATTCCAAGAAAGAATCAAAAGGTTGCAATAACATTTTTTAAAAGTTTCAGGAATTCTAGTAGCAAGTTATTAAACACTTTTGAAATGTGACAAGAATAATAGGAAATGAAAAACTGAAAACCTGGATTAATTTCTACTGCCTGTGCTGTATCCCTACCCTACTTCCTTTGTCTTCTACTGGGGAGAAATGTGTTTTTTTAGATGTGAATGTGAATTCAAATGCTATTTTGAATGTAGTCACTTGTTTATCACCTTAATCTGGTGGTACATACAGTACTCTCCAGTTGCCAGGCAGATCGTTAGACAAGATGATTCACACTTCAATCAAATGTAGGGAAATTTTGATGTCACTATCCAAAGTTTCAATAATCCCTCTAAAAATTCAAATTGAGTCTTTTTTTGCAATACAGTAGAATAAAGCAGTGTGTGTACATCTGGCAGGTGAGGTCTTAAGGATTTATCCTTAAGAAATAAATTACTTTAGTTTTAGAAAAATGTTAATTTTCTGTGATTTCTCCTACATCACATAGAGTTATAGAATCATAGAAGCTTTAGGTTGGAAAGATCTTTAAGATCATCAGCTCCAACCATTAACCCAGCACTGCCAAGTCCATCACTAAACATGTCCTTAAGTACCACATCTACACGTCTTTTAAGTACCTCCAGGGATGGTCACTCCACCACTTCCCTGGGCAGCCTGTTCCAGTGCTTGACAACTCTATCAGTGAAGAAAGTTTTCCTAATATCCAATCTAAGCCTTCCCTGGTGCAACTGGAGGCCATTTCCTCTTGCCCAATTGCCTCTTAAGAGAAGAGACCAACTCCCACTTCACTACAACCTCCTTTCAAGTAATCATAGAGAATGATGAGGTGCTCCCTGAGCCTTCTCTTCTCCAGACTAAACAAACCCAGTTCCCTCAGTGGTTCTTCATCAGGCTTGCCCTCCAGACCCTTCACTAGCTTTACTGCACTTCGCTGGTCATGCCTCAGCACCTCAATGTCTCTCTTGTAGTGAGGAATCCAGAACTGAACACAGTATTTGAGGTGTGGCCTTACCAGTGATGATTACAGGGGACAGTCCCCTGCTTCTGCTGGCCGAGCTATTTCTGATGCAAATACTCAAAATAATTGCTTAACTACAACTAACTCTCACTGTACAGAAATACCTCACCTACTGGTGAGCCAGTATACCATTCAGCACAGGGTAGTGTTATGTAAAGGATATATCTTTAAATGTGGATTGCAGAAAACTATTTAGTTGCATCAATACCATCATTCAGATCATCATTTTTAGAGCTCCAGTGTATGTTAGGCAATCAGCAGGCAAAAAAAATGAAGCAAAAATAAACCAAAGAAACCAATTTAATGCCCAAAAGACTTCACAGGCTTGTAATATTTCAGTTATTGCAACACATTTCATTTACTATTGCTGAATGTGGGGCAGATGTTAGACACAGGTTACTAGCAGTGCTCCAGTATCTTCCAGAAACCTCCACAGCACCACTAAAAAACTCATTCTAATGACCCAGAAGAAACTAGGCAGTTTAAAAAAATGCAGCCTTGGTCTGATATTTTCTTGTTTTGATTTGCTTAGGTTTTTACTTTTGACTAATAAATTTTGATCCCAGAAGAAGGTGAACAAATAATGATGGATGTATATATAAAAGGAGAAGCCAGGAAGCTCTCAATATATTTTTCATGCCAGGGATATTGTCAAGCTCCCATTAACACAGGCTTTGATTCAGGGCATTTACAACCTAACTAACAGAAAACCTGTGTCATTTAGCAACTTGAAAAGATTGATATGAACTTGTAATGTACTGGTAAAATCTCATTTAAGTAAAGAAAAATCCCGGAAAACCTCTGCCAAATCAGAAAAAATTTGCCTTTCTAGAAAAGTAATTTTTTTTCTTTTTAGTCAAAACCTTTAAAGAGGGGTTAAGAAATGGCTGGAGGGAAGGAATAATGACTGGAGGGGAAGAATGCCATCCAGAGGGACCTTGACATGCATGTGAGGTGGGCTGATGCCAACCTCATGAAGTTTAACCATGACAAGTACAAGGTCCTTCACCTGCGTCAGAGCAATCCCAGGCACAGCTACAGGTTGGGCAGAGAAGAGATTCAGAGCAGCCCTGCAGAGAAGGACTTGGGGGTGTTGGTTGATGAGAAAATGAACATGAGCCAGCTTCAGTGTGCGCTCGCAGCCCAGAAAGCCAACTGTATTCTGGGCTGCATCAAAAGAAGCGTGACCAGTAGGTTGAAGGAGGTGATCCTGCCCCTTTGCTCTGCTCTTGTGAGACCTCACTTGGAGTATTGTGTGCAGTTCTGGTGTCCTCAACATAAAAAGGACATGGAATTGTTGGAACAAGTGCAGAGGAAGGCCACAAGGATGATCAGGGGACTGGAGCATCTCCCCTAAGAAAACAGGCTGAGAAAGTTGGGGCTGTTTAGCCTGGAGAAGGCTAAGTGGAGACCTCATAGCAGCCTTCTAGTATCTGAAGGGGGGCTATAAGGATGCTGTGGAGGGACTCTTCATTAGGGACTGTAGTGACAGGACAAGGGGTAAAGGGTTAAAACTTAAACAGGGGAAGTTTAGATTGGATATAAGGAAGAAATTCTTTACTGTTAGGGTGGTGAGGTACTGAAATGGGTTGCCCAGGGAAGTTGTGAATGCTCCATCCCTGGCGGTGTTCAAGGCTAGGCTGGATGAAGCTTTGCGTGGCATGCTTTAGTGAGGTGTCCCTGCCCATGGCAGGGGGGTTGGAACTAGATGATCTTAAGGTCCTTTCCAACCCTAACTATTCTGTGATTATGTGATTCTATGATTAAATGCTAAAATTAAATGTTTAAGCAAAATAAATGCATGAGAAAAGCTTATACATTTTGACTTTTCTGGGTTTTTCTTTTCCTTTTCTCTTTTTAATTGATTTTCAGTAAAAATCTTTGTTTTCAGTAAAAACAATTCCTATTTTCCTACTCATCATCTTGCATGAATATCACCAGCAGGCCTGAAACATGTGTATGTATTCATTAGCCAAATACAAAATTGGGTTGGCTGCTGCTAACACATTTGCCTCTAATTCTAGCATGTTGGTTTTCCCATTTTCTTGACATTTCAGCTACTACAGTGTCATAGGAGGTGTGCTAACTGCCTTTGCCAGCCCCCCTCATATTTGCCTTGCCACTTGTCCTAGGTTTTCTTAATTATTCCTTGTCCCCATTGGCCATAAAGATTTACAGATAGAATTAGATATATCTGCAGTCATATTTAGGATTGAATAAAAACAGGTTTTATAATTCCACTGTACACTTTGACATTGCTGCTTTGTTTTCAAGGAAATTAATTGCAGGGTAAAATTTTAAAATTGCTGTTGGGAAATTCAATTTCTTCAGCAGCTGAAAGATACAGTTTCTTAGTATTATTAAATATTATATGTATCACTTTTTAAATCATCAAGAAACGTGGTTTTGGAGTAAAAAAAATTAATCTTGCTGTTAGATTAAACTGTGAAAACTTTCTGCTACCTCTTCTCATCAAGCAAAACCAAAATATTAAAAACAATCAAATATTCACTTCAACATTGTTAATAAATCATAGAATCATGGAATAGTTAGGGTTGGAAAGGACCTTAAGATCACCCAGTTTCAATGTCTAAATATTTTTATTTTCAGTTTCTATGCTAAATGTAATTGGATTTTTAAAATAGTAAAATAAAGCAAACACAAGTATAGAAAAAAACACTTTTGATAACAAAATAAAATACTTCTTGAAACCCAGGACAGAATTTGGAAGGGAGGGAATTCTCTTTTGTTTGTTCTGCCAGGAAGATGAGCTATTCACAAAGTCTGGCCACTGTACAGAAACTCATTTTGCCCTTTTTTTACTTAGGATTTTATGCTAGGACTGGTCTTGTGACTAGAGATTTGGATTCACAGTGAGTTCTCCTATGAACTGGCTGAGTGGCTGTGTGCAAGTGTCAATCCTGTAGCGTGATTTGAGACCAAATTTGCCATCCATTTGCATTCCATGTTTGCATAACCTCCTTCAGATTTATTTTGGAACAAGCCCACCACTTTGCATCCCCTTCTTCCTGCTTGTGTTTACTGCTGTTTCTGAGACTGGCTGTGATTTGGTGCAGACATGATCACAGTTTTCTAGACTGATCTATAAAACAGGGTTAATAAAACTCCTATCCACTTCTTGACTCTCTTGGGAGGGCTGCTCAGAAAAAGTGCAGTATGTGGGATTAAGGTGCATGCTTTCATAGCCATGGTGGTCTTAATCTCCATTTTTTTTCAGGACTTTGGTGTATCTTATTAAGCTGAATATGAGCCATAAGTTCTTCAGTTGGTGTGGTTGGAATGGATCTTGGGAAAGTAATGAAAAAAGGAATCCCTCTCTAGTCTGTTACCAGTCTTCATTCCCCTCCTCTGTCATTTTCCTAGCTGGGAGTCTGAGCTCCTTTGTTTTGAAGCAGCATTCCCTGCTATAAAATTTATAGCAACAACTCTCTCGTTGCTAGCATTGAAGTAGAAGTCATGTTCTGGTATCTTCATTGCTATTCTTAACTATAGTAGGTAAGCCAAAAGTGTACTTGAGAGATAATTATGCTTTGTACATTTATTATGCAGCAATATCTTTCATGTTATAGCTTTCCATGCTGTAGACTGTTGAATGCATGAAAACATCTCAGCTATGGGCATCAAGATATTACCATTATGAACTAATTTCAGTACCCATGCAAAGTGCTACCATGTGCATAGTTAGGAAAACTCTTTTCAAACTGGACTTACTTAGCCATGAACTGATTTGGATATTTAACTTGGGAAAGAATCTAAAATCATGGAATCATAAAATAGTTAGGGTTGGAAAGGACCTTAAGATCATCTAGTTCCAACCCCCCTGCCATGGGCAGGGACACCTCACACTAAAGCATGCCACGCAAAGCTTCATCCAGCCTAGCCTTGAACACCGCCAGGGATGGAGCATTCACAACTTCCCTGGGCAACCCATTTCAGTACCTCACCACCCTAACAGTAAAGAATTTCTTCCTTATATCCAATCTAAACTTCCCCTGTTTAAGTTTTAACCCTTTACCCCTTGTCCTGTCACTACAGTCCCTAATGAAGAGTCCCTCCACAGCATCCTTATAGCCCCCCTTCAGATACTAGAAGGCTGCTATGAGGTCTCCATGCAACCTTTTCTTCTTGAAGGGGTATGAAATGTGTGCAGCTTCAGACTTTAATATGCCTCTGGGTATAAAAAGTGTTTCTATAATAAAGCACAAATATTACACAGAATGGTGCTTTGAAAACACAATAGCTGGACTTTTTTTTTTAAATTATGCCTATATTATGAAATAAAATATTATTTCAAACAGAGACCAATATAGTGTGTAAAATTGGAAGGCACTGTATTCTTTGTGTTAATAGAAAGAAACCAGCACAGGGAAAAGGTTTTCATGGTAATTTACGAAAAAAACTGTGGGTTAGCTTGGTCTGTATGAGGCATCCCTGCCCATGGCAGGGGGATCAAACTAGATGAACTTAAGGTTCTTTCCAACACAAACCATTCTATGATTCTATAACTAACTTTGAATCAGAACCTTTAAAAAAAATAGTCTCTTTAATGCTGCTCCTTAGAGCAAACAATCCTTTCTAAAAACAAAACAAAAAATCCCACACCACCACAACAACAACAAAAGACAGAATATTGGCTCATAATGGTTTTGGTTTGAATGGAGCCAAAACTTGCATAGCTACTCTTTAACAGTTTTAGAGTAAACCCTTCATGCATAAAAAATGGACTTCAAATAATCCCAATATGTACTTGGAGCTAGAACAGTTGATCTGTGCTGTTTAGAGTTCAGCTGTAAAGTGAACTTTTACAACAGTCATTAGAAAATAAATTGCTGTGGTTCTTTCATTCTGCACTGAAGAATAAAAATACCCTCTGAATTTTTTCCTTTTTTTTTGTTTTTTTTTTTTTTGTTTTCTGTGATAGGTGTTTTGCATGTTGGTGATCAGTTTTAGTGGTGTGGGAAGAGTACTGCTAGCCTCTGTAAAAACCTGTCTTTGTAGGGGCTGGAGAATCATGTAATAATATAGCGTTGGAGAGCATAGTATAGAGTGAGGCTGCTGTAGGAGCAGAGCAGGCACCAGATGGTGATTCTTGTTTCACATTCTGGTTCTGTGTCCTTGTTCCAGCAGGACTTTGCTGCAGTGGGCTTTTCTGCTGCAAAAATTTATGTCCCACATCTGCACCAGCTCCAGGAGGCAAGCTGATGCAGAAGGATGGCAGCCAAAGAGATTTTTGCTCCATTCTTCTTCTCTGCTGCCAGAGGAGGAATGGACATTAATACATGCCTCCTCACCTACACTCCAGTATTGTCAGGAGGCTCTGTAGCAAAGCTTGTTAGGCCTTGATATGCCCTTTATGATTACATCACACAGTAACTACTGAGATCTGGGTTTATAGAATTGCTTATCCTGCATGGACCTTGTTAAAAATCTTCTTTAATTTCTATTCCACCCTTTTCTATCCTTTTTTGCAATGCTATGCTATTCAATGCAATGGGATGCTATGTCAGAATATGTTATAATATTCTATGCCATTCCGTTCCATTCCATTTCTTCTTACACCATGGCTGTCAGTGGTGTCTGTTGCTTATTTTACTGCAATATTTTTCCTTGTACAAAACAAAAAAAGACATTTTCATTCCTTGCCCTCCCTCAAAATCTCTGCCTTTGAAAGAGTGAAATGAATGAAAGAGGATGATCAAGGTAGTTTCACCAAGACTGCAAGAACCCCGGAGAAGACTGAGCTCATAAATTCATCATATGAGACTTCAGATTTAGTCTTGACACATAGATGAAGGTGTATTTGGTATATTAACAAATACAACAATAACAGCAGTTATTATATGAATTACAAAATTATATAATATTATTTTTACTAGAGAAGGTAGTCAAACTGCTTCTGTGAAGCCAATTTTCCTGCCCTTCCCTTTGCACAGAACTAGTAAAACCACCAAATGTGGACTTTATTTTTGATTAGGGTGGGTCTTTTGTTTGTGTGGGGTTTTTTTTTCTACTCTTCTAGCATAAAGCTTTCTGCAGAAGACAATAATTTGAAATCCTGATATAAGCCTAACAGGTGAACCAATGTTTGTAAGCCCTGGATATTTTAAGAGAAGCTTCTTCATCAGTGTTTGAGTCTCTGGTGAATAGCTCACTGAAGCTCTGTTTATATAGACATATGGTGTGAAGAACACTAATACAGTTGTCTGTGCACAAGTGTAACAAACAATCTGCTTATTGTGTATTTTTTTAGGCAACACTTCATGCTGTCTAACAGGTGGCCCCAAGTTACAATAGGCACACTGTCGGGGTAGAACAAACCCCATTTACACAAGAGCCTTGACTGGAGATAGTGACTAAGGCAGCCTGCAAAATCAACCTTAGAACATGATTGTTTGAAACACTTAAATGCCACAAACCTCCAATGAATATGAGCCTTCCCTTTTTTACCATCCTTCTGTTGCTCTCAATCTATCTCAAGGACAGTAAATTCCTCCCAATAAATTAATGCTAAGCAACATTAAAAAACCTCTTGCATATTATATGTCTCAAGTTTGAAGATATAATGCAGTATGATTTATGTAAAAATTGAAGCTATTTTAATTAGCCTATCAAGTTTCATTACAGGCTTTCAGTTTCTTAGGATCATGGTTTCACCTGTAATCTTGGAGGTTTTTTAAGTGTGTTGCACACTATGGGTATTTAGGAGCACAAAGTTTGCTTATGTTCACTGCAAAGGAGGTAAAGTGAATAATTCAGCTTTTTCTCTAAGGATAATCTTCTATTACATTCCTCATTTCATTCTCCTTTGTGACCTTTTCCCCAGAAATCTCACCATTCACTGCTTTTAGTTGCTAAAATTTTCTTCCTGAATAAGCAATCCTGGAGCATTATATTTTCACTTATTCTGTAGGAAGTTGATGTTTATGGTTGTGGGGTTCAGTTTCTTTTCTGTTGTTGTGCTTTTTGTTTTTGTTGTTTTAAATAATACATTTATTCAGTGGGAATCCCTTGGCAGAGAAGGAGATTCCCAGGACAGGACTTCTGTAAAGTTTCTGGAGTTCTGTTTTTGATACAATACTTGATTCAGCTTTCATTGATTTTATAGAGGTGGACCAGGTCCCATGTGAAAATCACAAATGGTAGTGGGGTGGAAATGGATGGTAATATCAAACCTATAAAGCAGGAGCACAAATCATCACATCTGTATAGTAAAGTGGGCAGTAATTTACATAACATGCAGAAAAATACCAATATTCTTAGGCTGTATCCATCTCAATTAACTTCAGTTATAAGTATATTCCAAGCAAAACTTCAAGGGTCTCCCAGCAGCCAATGGTAAGAGATGGGCACTCCCAGGAGGCAGTTCATCTTGTACCAAGGAAGGTGTGTACAAGAGCTGCAAGAAAACTCTTCTGAAATGCTCATCTCACCTTCAACAAAAGGGAGTTCCAAGGTGAATAATGTCTAGCTTCCCAGTGCTTACAGTAAGATGAGACAAACCCCACCCAATTCAACCAGATGTGTGAAAATGAAAATAATCCTTTTCTTGCTAGCAGGACTAGGGAAGTGATTGTCCCCCTGTACTTGGCACTAGTGAGGCCACACCTCAAATACTGTGTTCAGTTTTGGACCCCTCACTATCAGACATTGAGGTGCTGGAGTTTGTCCAAAGAAGGGCAATGAAATTGGTGAAGGTTCTAGAGCACAAGTCTTATGAGGAATGGCTGAGGGAACTGGTGTTTAGTCTGGAGAAAAGAAAGCTGATGGGAGATCTTATCACTCCCTAAACTACCTGAAAGGAGGTTATAGAGGGGTGGGTATTGGTCTCTTCTCCCAAGTAACAAGCGATAGGACAAAGGAAATGGCCTCAAGCTGTGCCATGCATGGTTTAGATTGGATATTAGGGAAAACTTTCTTTGCCAAAAGTGTTGTCAATGCACTGGAACAGGCTGCCCAGGGAAGTGGTGGAGTGACCATCTCTGGAGGTATTTAAAAGATGTGTAAGTGTGGTGCTTAGTGACATGGTTTAGTGGTGGACTTGGCAGTGCTGGGTTAATGGTTGGAGTTGATGATCTTGAAGGTCCTTTCCAACCTAAACTATTTATGATTCCATAAGAGTATTTTTGAGATGGTATCTTCCTTCAAAAGTTGTTTTCCTTCAGTTCTGTAGGGTACTGAATGCTTTTTGAATTCTTGAGTTCAGCAAGATTTGACAGTGCTATTTTATGACAGAATTAATCATCTTGGTAGCCTGCTAAAAGATTATTCATCAAGATTTGGATAGGTTTCATTTTTTTTTTTTTTGTGAGATACTGGCTTTTATCCTGTAATGGCCAGTTTGGAAGGCTGCTTAGGCAGATAAGTGTTCCCATTATTTTTTTCCTGCATTTTTTCATCCCACTCCCATTATTTTTGCAAAGCGTGGAAGTCTTTTGAAGCATGCACATGTTTTCTCATGAGACAATAACTGGATGAGATTAGATAGAGCCTGAACCAAGCCTCACAAAGTCGTAGAAAAATTCCACTGATTTTAATGGTATTTGGGTGAGGCTACTGCTACGTTAATTCATGAGGATGCCTGGCTAGGTTTAAAAGAAGAGCTACCTTAGATGTCATGTCTGGAGCACTTCAGATAATTTGCTGGGAAAGTCTGGTGTACCATAAGTCTATTGAATAGCATTATACACAATGCACATCACAGAGATTCTAAACACTTTCTTCACCTCTTGTCTTTAGGAGACAAGCCCCAGGCCATAGGAATAAAAATCCAGGTTGATGCAGACAGATCCACCGTCAGTGAAAGAGGAGTTGGTATATGAACTATTACAAGCACTTGAACCCTACAAATCAACAGGCCCTGACAATATCCACCCAAGGGCATTAAGAGAGCTGGCTGATGTCATTGTGAGGCTGCTCTCCATAACCATTGAGAAGTCATAGAGACTGAGGCAGAAGAATGGAAGGCAGCACATGTCACCCCCATCTACAAGAAGGGCTCAAAGAGGATCCAGGAAATTATAGACTCATCAGTCTTATTTCAGTCCCTGAGGAAGTTATGGAGTGAATCCTGAGGTCTATCAGTAGTCAAATGAAGCATGTGATTGGGAAAAGGCAGCACAGATTCACCAGGGTCAAATCATGCTTGACAAACCTGATTGCCTTCCACAATAAACTTCTCAGTTGATAGGGGGTGAGCAGTGGGCATTGTCTACCTGGATTTCTCCAAAACTTTCCATACAGCTTCCCACAGCCTCCTCCTAGAGAAACCGTGACGTTATGGTCTTGACAAGTGATCTGTGCCAGGCTGAACCAGATGATCCTTGAGGTCACTTCCAATTTGGTATTCTATGTTTCTATGTATTCTTTGCAAAAATATTTTTTCTAGAACATGGACAGACTTTGTGAACACCAGTATTGTTGCATGGGATAAGATCTAATAAGATCTAAAGTCCATGAAGTCCAGGATCTTATCTTCAGCAATGGCCAATATGATCTGAAGATACTCTGCCCCAATATTATCTTTTCTGTCCTCTAACAGATTGAGATTGTCTTCCAAGTGTGAAATTAAATTCCAAAATTTTTGTTACAAATACATATATATAAGTTAATATAGCTGTATCTGCATATTGTTATGTATGTGTGTGTGTGTATATATATATATATGAACCTATACTGTTATCTAAAAAGGTATTCACATCATTCTATTGAGCACTTATATCTAATACATGATGTGATGTACTTATGACATGAAAAGACAAAAGTGCATGGTAAGATCAATCTTTATTCTATTCTTGTCGGTTATATCTATATTAGTGACTAACAGGAGCCAGAGCAATTACTGATACTCAGTAATTTATTCTGCTGAAAAACAGACCCTGGCACAACTTTGATCAAGGCCAATTAACAGTGTCCTAGAAAATACCCAGGCAAAGTTCAGGAGTTTAAATAGGCCAAAGACCACTCCCAGTAGGTAGTTCGGATGTGGCCATCTTGTTTTGGAAACTAAGAAAATTTAATAGCATAGACTTGACCAGACCACACTACCTGGTCCTCTCCCTCAAGTATTTTGCTGCTGTTTGACCTCAGTGTGCATGATGTAAGAAAATGTTTCCTTCGCTCCAGAGTACAAATATTATAATAATCAGGTCCAAGGATTTTGGGGTTTTATTTCTCCTGGTGCAGAGGAGGACAATAAAAATATAATCATTGCAAAAGATGAGGAGTTTATATAAGACAGTTTATGTAAATTTATGTATTTCCAGTTTAAAAAATGTACTTTCATTTGTAGTGGTATATTTCAAGTGATTTAATAATCTCAGCGCAATGATATTTTTTACCTGAAATTAGGGTTTTTTTAAGGCTTTAAAACTCAATCCAGTATTCTTCAGGTTTCTGTAGTACCAGCAGCTTGGAATCATAAAATCATAGAACAATTAGGGTTGGAAAGGACCTTAAGATCATCTAGTTCCAACCCCCCTTCCATGGGCAGGGACACCTCACACTAAACCATATCACCCAAGGCTCTGTCCAACCTGGCCTTGAACACTGCCAGGAATGGAGCATTCCCTTCCAACCCTTGGGATTCTGTGATTCTGTGATTCACAGCTTCCTTGGGCAACCCATTCCAGTACCTCACCACATTCACAGTAATGAGCTTCTTCCTTATGTCTAACTTGAACTTTCTCTGTTTAAGTTGAACTCATTATTCCTTGTCCTACAGTCCGTGATGAGGAGTCCCCCTCCAGCATCCCTGTAGGCCTCCTTCAGATACTGGAAGGCTGCTATGAGGTCTCCATGCAGCCTTCTCTTCTCCAGGCTGAACAGCCCCATCTTTCTCAGCCTGTCTTCATACGGGAGGTGCTTCAGTCCCCTGATCATCCTCGTGGCCCTCCTCTGGATTTAATCCAACAGCTCCATGTCCTTCTTATGCTGAGGACACCAGAACTGCACACAATAGTCCAAGTGAGGTCTCACAAGAGCAGAGTAGAGGGGCAGGATCACCTCCTTTGACCTGCTGGCTTTCTGGGCTGCATGCGCCCACTGAAGCAGGCTCATGTTCGGTTTCTTTTCGACCAACACCCCCAAGTCCTTCTCTGCAGGGCTGCTCTGAGTCTCCTTGCTGCCCAACCTGTAGTTTCCAGGGATTAATTCAGGAAAACGAATGTGCTTTTCAGTACAGCCTCATATATTTCAGATTAGGGGTCAAAACTGCAAAACTGACTGATCTCCCCAGATGACATCACCAGCCGCTGCCTTTGTGTAGGAGTGAGTGTTCAGCTCAGATGCCTGCACAATCTGGTACACAAAGGAGGTGAGGGAGGTGAGCAAGGGGAAAACAGAGCCTTTGGATTGGCCTGTGTGGGATATCAAACATGGCATGTTGTTTCAAATAGTAATTTTAGTAAGTGCCACGTGGTTTTGCAAAATGATACTTCTTCTGTAACTACAAGTTACAGAAACTATAGGCTCATCAGATAGGTCAAAGCAGAGGAGGAAGCAGTCATGCAACAGAACTACAGATATCTTCTGAAATTATACCAAATTGATGTCAACCAACATATTGAACAGTTTCCCAGGCGAACTAGCAGAATTAAGTTCCTTTATCTTTGGATAAAAAAAAAACCTTGACGTTGAAGTGACATTTGACTACCCATTGAATGTCTTTGAGCTTGCTTTGAATTGTCACCTTACAGTTTAAATGCTTGGTAGACCACAGAAGGGGCTAGGTGCTCTGTTATCCATGGGAGACAGGCAGATGCCTATTGAATCTTCCAAAGGAGACTGTCTGTCTGCTTTTTTATTAACTTTTAGAGCATCACACTCATATAACAATGGTGAGCACTGGTCCTTAGTGAACACAGTTCTGTTCTGTAAAATCACTTTGCCCTCTTACCACTGAAAAGGAATTAAATGGAAACAGAAAATTCTTCTATTTTCAATACTGCTGTGATTTTTGACAGCTGCATAGGACAATTGCTATTAATACAAAACTCAGAAATTTTTCAGGTGATGTAAGCTCAAAGTCTCTGCCATATGTCTAAGGAAGAATGATTCACCTGAGGCACTTCTGAGTCTGGACATCTGCTTTACAGTATGTTACATTCATAGTAGCTCGGTCTAGCTGGGGTCACAAGCTCTTCAATTTATACTAGTGCCTTAGGGCTGTCATTTGTAAAGTTCTTCAACTAAATTCCTTTTAAATGTTACACCAAAAGGCCTTTTTATAAGCATGTATGTGTGTATGTATATATATATATATACACATATATATATGTATACTTACCGAGTCTTCTGTTTATTAGTTCTAAAATACAACCAAAATAACTTTTATTCCAAAAATAATGGTAAGTACTTCTCTGAGTTAAAAAACCCAGTGTCAGCAGTTACTGTCCTGTCTGTGTCTTTAAGAATGAACTGGACTGCAATAAAATCAACACTTTCTTTCTGCAAGATGGATAGCTTCCTTTTATAGGCTTTACACGACTGCCTGATGTCCTTAAAATAAATTCTGCATTCTGAAATACATGCTTTAATTTAGCTTCTGGAAAATGCTTTATTGCCTGTACATGGGAAATCAAAGTAATTGTTCAAGTTATTTTGCAATATATCTCACTGTAGCAGGGAGGATGAATCTATGAATCTCTCTCCTTTTAGTCTAATTGCAAAATACCTTCATTTTTTTTTCTCACTTCTTTGCCTTTACTATAATTAACATAGCTGGAATATTGCCTCAGTGTTTTCAAGACCATCTCACTTTCCATAGCCAGACAGATATTTTGAAAGATAAATTAACATTTAAACTGTACTATTAGAGCCCTGTGGTTTGTGGAGGGATGGAAGTAGCAGAAAAAAAGGATGGGTGCTGTGCTTTACGATGGCTCCATCCATGCATTTGCCACACTACATGTCTACAGAAAGGTAATATGAAACATACAGCAACAATATTAATCACATGGAGTCACAATTAAAATCCATATGGAAAAAGGTTACCTGTGTTCCTGAATAGGAGGTTTGAGGACATCTGAACAGTGGTGGGGTTTTATCACATAACATACAGGAGTGTGCTCTGCACTGGATAATACTGGTAGGTATTGGACTTCCTTGCCCCTTCCAAAGGTCAGATCAGTTAAGACTTACTATCTCCAGAGGTTTTTATGAAGGTAGACAGTGGCTGTGGTTATAGTATTCTAACAACAATAGTTCCTACTGTTTTTTTGGGTGAGTCCCATTATTCTTTTCTACGTTTGGGTACAACATCATCAGTCTGTGTTTGTCTCTGTTTTCCCTTCATTCTTTTTTTGTCTCTGCATGTTTTTTTCCATCTTGGGGTTTGGTGATTTTTGTTTGTTTGTTTGCTTTGTTTTATATGATGTGGGTTTTCTTAAATGTAAATGTGTTTGTTTTGTTTTATTACTTTTGTCATTTAATATCTTGATCTTTTATTTTCCCTTCCCCTTTTGTGCACCTTCTTTTTTCTCCCCATCCTTTCCCCTATTTTATGTGCCTTGCTTCCTTTCCATGTATTTTTCTTACATCTTTGCTCTAAAAAGGCCACCTAAGGTTGCACTGCCATGGTACAGTCTTCCTGGCTTACCTTGGAATGATACAGTATTTTCCCTGAGGTCTGTGGTTCAAACACACTTTTGCCCACCTGATGGTGAGAACTGCTCTGTTTATAGTAGCCTATTCCTCCCTGGAGTATTTTGCTTCTGTGTGATCTTCTCAGAAGTCTAAACACTGGACATAGTCAAAGAGAATGATAGCATTTATTAAAAATAGTTTAAAAGGCAGAAATCATCTACCACGGAAACATACTATAAAAATGAAACATACAGAAAAAAGCTCCTTTAAGATGTTGTTTGTAGTCCTGGAAACATGGTTACTGAGGAAGATGATATAAGCCATAGAAACACCCATTCTTAGAAATTACAGCTGGCCTTCTACCTCAGGATCTGACAGAGTTAGGAGGAGGACCAAGAACAACTTGCCAGATCCTCATCCTTCCAGCTATTTCTTTCTGTATGAATCATTCTGTCTTCTGTTTTACTGGGACCACCATTCCTAACTCATACTCATTGATAATGTATGCCCTTTTTTAGCATCTAGAAGGTTTAGATGCACTTCATTGATTTCTTAGTTCCTTAGTGCCTAACTTCAGGCAGAAACCACTGATGCCATTAAACGTTCACAAGTAAATGTTATTGGCCAACATTTCTCTTTTCTATCCATGCCATGCAGCATCCTGAGCAGCAGTGGCTGATTTAATGGCTGTTCCATACCCCAGAGCCAGCTGCATTTTGACTCTCTGTGTGTTATCTGATTGTTGGACACCTTGTGATCCTTTATGATCAGTTTATCAATAATGTAGCAGTCATCTTAAACTTCACATAAATACATGGGCAAAACATAGTAAATATTCCATAAACATGAATTTAGGAGCAAGGCATCAATTTTTTACCCTTGTGAGAAAGGTAAAATTGTATATGTCTCTGTGTAAGAGACTGAATCAATACATAGCTATCTGTTGGTGATTTTTAATGCAAGTTATTGCCATACAGTCTCTTCGTTTTCTCCCTGTTTCTTTTTCAAAACATTCACTAGATTCACCCCCCCCCTTTTTTTTTTCTCTCTCTCTCTCTCTCTTTTTTTTTTTTTTTTGTTAAATACCTTGATAGGCTACTGGTAATCTACCACTAATCCTTTCTCCTCAGTACACGCTAAAGAAATAAAAGATGCCAGTTTGTGGCTTAGCTGCATTCAGGAAAACTTCCGTATTGCTGCCAAGAACTGCCATCTGCCACCTACAAGCGCAGGTGCCAGGGAGTCTCCTCTGCACACAAAGCATAATAATATAACACAAAGGACCAATGTGCACTAATAATTGCTAAACACACAGAAAGAGAGGCCAGAACATTTTTATGAAAGTTTACTTAGTCTGTGGAGATTTGCATACAGATGGCTAGGTCAGGGTGCTGTGTATGCCGCCTGGGCCACTGTGGGGTAGGGCTGCCTTCAAGCAGCCTTTATAAGCACACACGGCTTTTACTATAGCATAGTGTTGTGGAGAGACCTCATTCTGCACACACTGAATAGTCATTCAAGTAGCTTGCTTTGAAATGAGAAAAGACCTTGGATAGGGGGGAAAAAAAGCAAATTCTTTTCTTTGTGAGACAGAGGAGGAGTGTTGGGAAAGAGGCCAGAGGACTTAAAGAATGTGGGTTAGCAACCAGGAATTAGAGGAAAGTTTCTGTGGAGACACACAATTAGATATGTGGCATTCACCCCTCTCCTTCTAGTGGGCAACAAGAGCAAGCACATTTCAAAGGGTTCATCATCTGCATGAAACACGGATAGGGGGAAGAAAAAGCACCCTAATTTTTAAAGCATAAAGAAAAGTGTAACTGTCTTAAAATAAAACAAACCCAAAGGTTAAGCAGCAAGAAATTTCCCTTCAACTAAGCGTGAAGATACAAACCCTGATTTTAGTGCATTTCCTTTTTGTTTATGTGGATCTGAAAGTGTACATATGTGTGCATACATACATGTGTAGGGACCTTCTAATACATTTAGATACTTTAAATTTGAAAACATTGCTGTAAGAGTTTGTCATGAATTTATGAAACATGCTATTTTATTTGATTTTTTTTTTTTATTCTCCAGAAAACATCCAGGACTTACTGATGACTAAATCCAGAAAGTTGCTACCTTGTGCAGTACTTATGGTAGGTGTCAATATATAGCTACCACTATCATAGGTACCTTTACAAACATCACATGTGAATAGAGGGTAAATTTCAAAGCTGCCTATCTTGTATGGATTTTCAAGTACAACTATAATTTTTACCTTTGAAACAGTTCACCATCCTAGGTGAGTGGTTCAGTTTTATCCTTGCTGTTTGCATCCTGGAAATTTAATCAACACCTATGAATCAGCTGCTGATTCTGAAATTAAAAGGATTAGTTTTCTGAGCTGCTCACCTGTCTCAAATAAAAAGAAAAAGGAAATATCTATTTATTCTCTTCCTGTCCCTTATCAGATATTATTGAGGAAAATATAATTATTGTGCCCATCTTATTTCACTGCATCTTTAGCTGTTTCTTATTTTTTAAATGATTATTTTAGAAATAGTAATACAGCTCCAAAGATTCTGCAATTAGCTCAGTGTGTCTAGAGAAGAAAATCACACGACCTTACATTTTCAAATCTCTGTTTAGACTCATGAAGTATAGAATTTGAGTACTTTGCAACCGAAGGAATCAAAACCTTGCAAAAGCTCTATGAGGTAAAAATATATAAAACATGAGTTAGAGGAAAAGAGCAACAGATAGGTTTGCCCAAGGTCACAGAGGAAGTCTAAGAGAGGTAAGAATTGAATCCTAGTCCCCTGAGTAGCAAGGCAATTCCGTATCCATTATCATTCATCCTACTTCGAGAGTGCTAATTGATTTTGACTGCTTAGCGTGAGCTCTTTAAAGGGGCCTGATTTTTAGGGCTGTTTGTCTCCGGCAGAATGTGAGGCTGAGGTCTGGGGCAGGATGAAAAGGGCAGCACCGAGAGGCTTTTCCAGAGTTTTGATTACTGCAGGGGTGGGTGCTTCCTCCTTGCCTGCTCTTGGGCTCACCTTGGGACTACGTAGCTGTTTCTTTAGTCTTTACACTGCACCAACTTCTCCTGAGGCAAAGCACAGAGCTTGGAGTGATCATTTCCTTCACGGTGCTTTCAGTAGTCAGGGACTAAGATATGCATTGCTGCCTCTAACACTGTTTTTTGTCTCAAGTATTACTTCCTTTAGGTTTCCAAAAGCTAGTAGTAGAAACTGTAACCATATGTGGGACTGCAGGGGGAAGGAAGAGATTTTTCTGTTTCAAACACCCAGATTTTGTATGTCATAACAAGGGGGCCTACAGGGATGATGGTGAGAGACTATTCATTAGGGACTGTAGTGTTAGGACAACGGGTTGAAACTTAAACAGCAGAGGTTTAGATTGGATATAAGGAAGAAATTCTTTACTGTTAGGGTGGTGAGGCACTGGAATGGGTTGCCCGGGGAGGTGGTGAATGCTCCATCCCTCGCAGTGTTCAAGGCCAGGTTGGATGAAGCCTTGGGTGATATGGTTTAGTGTGAGGTGTCCCTGCCCATGGCAGGGGGGTTGGAACCAGATGATCTTAAGGTTTTTTCCGACCCTAACTATTCTATGATTCGCTGATTCTATGATTCCCTGCGATGACGCTTGGTTACTGTGTAAGTATGTTCATCCTCTGGAATCAATAAATCATCAAAATAATGCAGCTTTAAAAGGCAAAATAATCTGCAATATTTACATGCACTAAAACCACCAATACTTTAGTTTTCTTATTTGTCTGGTGTAAGGGATTTTCATGTGATCAGTACTCAAGATACTGTGCTTTTTTAAGCTATTGTGCCTTGCACAACAAGTCATACAGTCCTTTCCCAAAGCAAACCTCCACCTCTCCTCTCTCAGCACTGGAATTCCCCTTTCATGACACTTCATGTACAATTACGGTGTAGAGGTAGATACAGCAGAGAAAGAGAGTAACCAAGTGGGAGGTCTCCAATAACTCAGCAGCAGTCTGCAGCTGCTCACCAGGTATGTTCCAGCAGCTGATTTAGGATCTAACACAGTGAATGCCAAGCTGGAGGCTGAGCTACACATTTAACTTGATCTTTGGACGTGTTATTCCTTTTGTATAGGACTGTCTTATAAATCCTGTCGAGAACATGGATGGGTACAACTGCAGAGATAGTTTTGGGAACCATATACTTACACTGCACGACTGTGGGAGAATACAACAGTATCTCTTTTCTCAAATGTAGGATTTATAATGCCTTTCATAAACCTTCTGGGCAAATTAGGAAAAAAATAATAAGTTAGCAATGGATAGAATCCAGCTTCCTAAATACCAAACACTGCAAAATTTCCATATAAATTATCCCTTCAGGAGCTGGGTTTTGCTTTGAATGCCTTCTTGGTCTCTGAGGTCTGAAATTATGCCAGTCTGAGGGAGTTCCAGATATTTTCCATAAAGGCTGCTTTCCAAAATCAAAGCAATCACAGGATCTCCAAGAATGTCCTAACCACTGTCCTCCTGAGCAGGAGGAGAGCAGTGAGTAGGAGGAGTGTCCAGGAGCACACTCCCACAGCATTACATCTGAGTTGCTTTGGTCAACTGCAGTGTCTCTAGCAAGTATCACAGAGCTCATGTGGAAATTATTTGAGTAAATGTTTATCACAAGAGATTAAATAAAAAAATATAAATAAAAAATAAAGTCTCAGCTCCTCAGAAAGTCTTATGTCACTGGTAAAATCTAGAATCAGAAGTTGAATATTGAGGCTTAGAGCTTAGAAATTAAATTAGTGAAGTTGAAATGGAATTAAATGAAAGTTTCTGTTTGGTGTCTCTAAGTGAAACTGACCTCACTCAAAGCAGTAAGGTGGCCTCTGAAGGTTAAGCATTAGTATTTCTACTTCCATGCTCAGTTCTTTCTCTAAAGCAGAAATAACAAACTTCCTTACTTCAGGATAGATGCATTAACATTTATGAGACACTGCTGTACATCTCAGTGCTTGCTCTCCTAGCTTCTCTGGAAAAACACCTGCTTTCCTTTTTTTTTTTTTTCTGTTAATGTAGAAAGTCTGTGGTAATTCTAATATGTGCATATACACTTTACAGTTCAGAACATCTTTTGGTGTCATCTGTTGATGTGGAATTTGGTCTATCCTTCCAATGGAAACAGACTGTAAAAGCAAATTTTCTTGGAGATGACTTGTGTTTTCACAAATTATTCTAGAATTCATAAAGATAGATATTTAAAGTATACATATCTGCTTGTTAAAATGCAGTTAGGAAATGTTTAACATACAGGATAAAGTTTTGTTTCTCTCACTTTTCTTACATCCTAATGAAAGTGTATTCCAGATAAATAATTTTCTTGAACAAAGTATAAAATATCTAAAAAACATTTAATATCTGAGTAAAGACTTACTACATTTTCACTTATTCTTTATTCCATAACTTCCCTCCAAACTTCCATTTTGATCTGTAAACCTGTAATTCTCCCAGAGAAATGCCAGTTTGAAATCCATACTTATAATAAGCCAGACTATCTAACTAGTAAGATATCTATTTAGAAGACATTTCTAATAAGGAGTCTTTAAAAAAAATCACACAGGCACATGACCATTAATAGTCATTGCTTGTATGTGAGCATGTATAGAAATTAAAGCAACAGGTCAGTAGAATGGATCTGTCTTTTGAACTAGATATTTAGACTGCCTCTATATAGCAATAACTTCTGGATAAAAGGCATAGGTATGTTGGGGTTCTAACTACCATTTCAAGAGTAAACTGAATGCATTATTACCCTTTGATAAATCATGCCCCTTTTCTCAGTGCTCTTTTCAGTTCTTCTCAGTTGCAGTAGGCAAGCACAGATGCAGTTGTCTACAAAATGTGCACAAAAATTATGCTGAATAACATCTGGGAGATATACAGTCCTCATCTGAACTTGGCAGGTCTTTTTTCTTTTTTTCAACTGCGTTAAAACCATAAAAAACAGTTTATCAACTAAATGGTAACAAAATCATATTAAATTTGTTTAGATTTTTGAGATTTCTGTGTCAAAAGCCTGGGTTTGAATCAGAAAGCCAAGGAGCAAGAACCTCGGACCTTTAACTGATAGGATTTTCTGAAGGACAACAGGTCACTTGGAGATGTAGAGAGAATGAGGTTCTAGGTCATTCACTGAAACATTAGAAAATGATATAAGGTTTCAGGATAAAGTTGCACAAAATAAGAATACAGTGGAGGAATTGCTGCAAGGTTCCCAGGTGTTTCTAAATGGTAGCTGGGTTTTTGCATCTAAATCTGCTCCCTCTTTTTCTGTACAGCTGGTTCTAACTTGAAACAGCTTCCAAAAAGCCAAGAAAGCAATGTAATACTCAGAGTGACAGATTTATTTCTTTGTTTTAAATGCCTTACCTGTGAGAGTGAGAAGGAGAACTGAAGTTTACACTGGGGCAATTTCTTCTTGTAAGATAATTGAAACAACTCTGAAGAGGCAGGAACATGAATAATTTGGTGGCTACTGGCATGTCATTAAGGGCCACACTTTTCTTCCTAAGTATGGATTGAGATGCATGTGTGTCCACCTCTGATACTTCAGAATTAAAAAAGACTATAGAAATATAATCTGTTGACATGGTAGGACACTACGTTCATTTGTAAAAATGTGCCTTTTTAGCTCTCCTTTCTGCATAGCACCATATTTGCAATCAAAAAAATGAATTTATTTTCTCATACATTTAAAATGTTATGGAGTAAAAACAGCAAAAGAGGCCTAGTTACTTGATAAAATAAGCTAGGTAACTTCTTTCAAAGAGTGACACTAGCTTCTCTGAAGCTATTCAGTAGCTTTTCCATTGACTGCAGTGTGCCCTTGATCAGGAATTTATGTTATAGGAGGAATTAGCATCATCCTTAAGAAAACACATTCCACACATTTGCTTTTCTGTAGTGGATGCACCTTCTCAAATTACAAAGAGCTTGTCATGAGTTATATTTTCTGCTTCATATAGACAATGTCTACCTGCAAAGGTAACTAAAAGAATAACCATGGAGATGCCAATTTTACGGTAATTAAAAACAGAAAAAAAGCAACTTTGCTAATCAGCAAACCCTTTGATCTGGTTAACCCTAAAGGTCAAAATACCCTGACCCCATCAGTGTTCTTGCTCTAATGTTGCCCTGCTTGGATCATTTCTCTCATTGTTTTATTCATCCCATATTAACTTCAAAACGAAGCTGCAGTGTTCCTGTGTACCTAGCAAATCTTCCTGATCTTACAATGAGGTGAAGGCCCATTGTTTCACTCCAAATCAGTTACCATTGTGCCCATTCAGCAAAATCGTTCATTTCCTCAGTCTAATGACTACATCCTATTCGAGGCTGTAAGCATTTTGTCATTCTGACCGCAGAGGCTATTTAATCCCTTTGATCTTACCTGTTATTGCCCCAATCTTCAGCTGCTGAGCTGACCTAATAGGCATTATTTTAGCTACTAGCATAAGTGACTGTATTCCCATTTGCAAGACATATATGTGAATGGAAGAATATGTATGTGTTGAAAGAAATGCCTCAAATCTTTGGTTTTACAGGTTTTTTTGTTTTTTGTTTTTGGTTTTTTTTTTTCTGTGTAGTTACAGTAGTCTGGGTTTTTGAAGCATGTGATGTTTGCCATTGCTGAAGAGGTTGTTGTCTCTCCTTGATGTCAGTGAGAGTTTTAGCTTTCATTTCAGTGGAAGCAGAACTGAGCCAAGTCCTTTGAGCTTTCAGAAGTGACACCCTAATTTTATAATGCCTCTCATGAGCATTCATCCTTTTTAAGCAGTGTTTTTAGGGGGAAGAAGTATGAGATGAGCCAGAGGCAGTATCCCTAGCAGACTCCAGAAACTGGAGAATTTGTGGTAGAAGTGGGCAGCTCTGGTCCCCTCCCCTCTGACATCTGTAGCCCTTCACAAGTTAGCTGGGAGAAGAATGATTGCTTAGAGAAAATCTGGTGGTAGTGTTTTAAAACAAGAGAACAAGGACCTGTGGCTTGCAGCTTTTGAATGTACCAGGTAGGAAATGTGTGATAAAAGATAACACAAACCCCCACCATAATATGCCTATAGGCTCGCCCTTAATTAGTACAGTAATATGAATAATTATGAACATTTGAAAATGACTACTTGGGATGGGTGGAGAAGGAAATTACTTTCCAAATACTATTGTTTAAAACCAGTAATACTGTTTAAATCCCCCTGTATACAGCTAGAGTTTTACTTCTTCGTAGGTTGCAGCAGATCTGTAAAAAAGTTGTCATATCTCACAATTTTGTACAAGTTTCTTTTTTCCAAAGTCATGAACTCAGATCACAGTATAGTAGTCTGAGGAGGAATAAATTAATCCCTGGGAAAAGAGAAGGTCCCTCTCCTCAAGCCAAACACATTTGTCCTTTTCTCCTGCTGTAGGATAATTTTCTGTTAAGAAAAATTCCTATTGCAGGTCAGATTGGGAAGGTGGTCCTAGAAGATGTGCCATTTTTCTGTTGAATCATTTTTCCTGAAGTGGAAACATACCTTTAAAAAAGTGGCATATAAGAGCTAAGCAGCATACTGCAGAATTAGCAAATGCCTTTGTCTCAGCACAGCAGAACCTTTTGATCACAAGGAAAGTGCTTTTGTTTCACTAAAATAACAGATGTGTTTTCCTAGTCCATTTATTTTTTTTAATAGAATGCTTAAAAATAATTTTTTTTTATGTCAGAAAAAGGTTCAACTTCTACACTCATATGCATAACAAACTGGAATGTCTAGCTTACATATTCTAAGGTGCGTGATTCAGAAAGTAGTCTAGTAACATAAAGGAACAAGAATTACAATTCCTATAAGGCTCCTTTGTAGCTCATAGAAATTCATAAATTAATGCTAACTCAATTTAAAAAGTATACCTTTCCAGATAATAACTAATGCCACTGGAGAAAGGACAACCTGAAATGATGAGCTGTCTTCTGCAAATTATAATGCAGGTGTTTGGTGTTTTTTTCCAGAAGCAAGCTCCAGAAGTCAGCAATATAACAGTAACTCATGTGTTTCAGGATTCTGTACTTTGTTTCCTGATTTCTCATCAAAAATTATATTGATGTACACTAACTACCACAGGAAAGAGCTTTGCTCAGTTATTACACTTTTGAGAGGAAAGGTATTATAATAGAAACAAGTTGCAATAATAAGAGAAAGCTAATGTGACCTGTTTATTTGTTAGACAGTTAAATAATTCATGGCTTTAATTAGTCCCAGAAAATATTACCAATGCTGTCGATCTAACTACATTGCTGCTGTGACTAAGCTGTCAAGAACTGGTAATCAAACCTATATTTTATGCTTAAAATTGACTTAATTCATAGGTGCTTTTATATGAAGTGATTAATTTCTGCTGGAGGACCACACAGGGGGGACCAGAGGATTTATGACTTGAGGGAGCTCAATGTTCTTTTCTAAATATGTTTTTAAAAGAGATCCATTTTTGAATTTTTAGCATTTGTTGGCTGATAGCCCTGTACAACCATTTACCTCATACCTTTCTGGTATAAGTATGGCAAATCTCTTGCCTATTTTAATGGTGGCTGTAAGGCTTGAATTAATAATAACAGGCTGTGGTCCAGAATCTTAACCCTTAGCTGTGGCTGCTAATAGTAAATCATATGGACTGAAATAAAAACTGCTTTATATTCTGCTTCCTATGCTGAGTACCTCGGCAAACAATATGAGTCTGGAATGCAAGGGAACCAAATAATATAAGAAGCATGCTAGAGAACATGGAAGAATAAGTTTGTAAGTCTATTTCAGTAAGAAAGTCACACAACTGCTGTTCATTAAAACCTTGGTTCCACTATGACATTTGTTTCCATTTGGAAGCATCAGCTTGAAATTAATTTATAAAATCTCTCAATGGCATCCACCTACTGTTAGAAATAGAAAGGTACCAAACCTTGTTCTTCAAAGGCTGGTTTGGTGCTACTTGTTACTATCATTATTTACTATCATAATTTAGTATTTGCAGTGTGGTAGTATGCCTGAGTCCTCAAATGCAAATAGAGGACCTACATCTGCTAGATATCCCGGAAATGTGTGGATAAACACAGCTTCTTTCCATAAGTGAGTGACTGTGATTTGGTTTGCCATTAATATACTAGTACTGCTTGCCATCATACCAATAAAGTGAGAGAATTTAAAGTGCCATTTGAGCTTAAAAAGATACATATAGCAAATTTGTAGATAAGAGGTGAGATCCTCAGTGATAACTCATAAAACATTTTGGAAAATCTTGTGAGGATTTTAACTTACTCTGTTCAGTCTGGGAAGGCCAGCATAGCTCCTGACAGGCTTTGACTGGATTTAGAAGATTCAGTTCTGTAGAATATGTCTGGGACAAGCACTCATGATACTGACAGCCACTTATTGTCTCAAAAAATGTAAATAAATTTCATCTGATGGGTTTAGAATGCCATTTTGAAAGGGTATACAACAGTGCACAGTATATACTAAAAACTTGCAGCAAACTCGCCTGTGGTGCTGCTAAAAGGGAGCAGAAGAATCTGACTAATTTGATTGTTTTAGCTTAAACTGAAAATATATATAATTTTAGTAAAGAAAATGAGCATAGACTCCTCTAAAAAGAAAATGTCTCTGTAATTTGAGACTAGAAAATTTTAAAGCAAAAGATTGAGTTTGCTAAGGCTGTCTTGCACAAGGTGACTTAAGTGCTCGGGACTTGTTTAAATTTGAAAGGTATCCTCCATAATAACATTGCAGAGGTCAAGCCATGTATTCTGGACTTGTTTATCACAGCTAAGAAATTCTGTAGAAGACAGCAGGAATTCTCTAGGGGTTCATTAGGAAGTAGCTCCCCACTCCCACCCCTCCCAATATTTAGAAAAAAATGGGACATGGACAGGAAAAATTCTAAAGGGGCTAGGAAAGGATTTGGTTTGATTTGGTGACTTGAAATACCTGATAAAAAGCCTTTTTATGTATACAAGCATAATTAACCTTTTATTTCTGTCTGAAAGAGACTTCAAGAGATCATTATTTGGAATTTTATTGATTTTGATAATGGTGGATTTGTGTCAAGGGCAGTAGGGACCCTAGGAATTTGTGAGCATAAAGTCTGTGTAATTTAAGTGAAGGAACAACAAACAGATTATTGTTTACAAAGATCTGACAAAACTGTGTCCTAAGCAAAACCTGTATGGGAGAGCTGAATAGAAGACAAGATACTCACAAAGAGAGAAAGTGTACAAGTAAGTAATTTTGTTTGCAAAAAACAAGGAAAAATGCCAGCAATCTGAAGCAGAAGATCTTTGAGCATATGCCTAGTTTGTATGTGCTTTATTGTTATAAAGCCGTCCATGAATTTATCTGGCCCTGATGCCAATCTGGGCATGGCATAGTTCTTACCCATACAGCTAAACTCCCATGCCTCCCCAAAATGTGTTGACTGTATCAAAGTTCTTTACTGGGAATGTTCCCTGGGCTATGCTAACTCCTGAACTGTGTCCCAGTGTCGGCTGAGAGCATGCTGGTTGTCACAACCTAAAGACAATGCTATGGCTGTGATGTGGACAGCTGCAACCCTGCACCCTGGTCTTGCTGAATTTTCTAGTTAGTGCAGGCACAGCTGGTGAGTGAAGCTAATGCCCTACAGAAGATTTCAGGTAGCCCCTCAAACATGTGTTGGCCACAAAATGAGCTTTGACATTTGGTAAGTGGTTTGTAGTTTGATTCATTGGTGCTCAAGGAAAGAAGGCTCTACACATTGGTGATAAAACCAGGGCTGCATTAAAGAAACACTTCACAGTTTCCTTTTGTTAGTGGGAAACCCAACAGAACTGAACTTTTCCTTAGGTATGGTGGGGTGAAGGTATAATACAGAACTGTATGTATGGTAGGACTGGAGGCATGTGGAAGTGCTGTGTTCTGTGATCAGACATTTGTGCATGCTGTGCCAAACTAAAGCATTTTCGTGTCTTTTTGTACTGAAATTTCACATAGAATTGCTGTTCACTAGCTTGTTGACAGGATTATTCCCACTGAATATTTCTATTTCTGATTCTTTTCCTTGAGAAGTGCTAACATGTATTTATCAAAGTCACTCATTTTTGTTAGTTTCTGTAGATCTTGTACATTCCTCTGTTCTAACAGGTATCTCCTAATGTGAAATCAACATGCTGTTTTCATTTGAGAGCATCAACGAAGATTTTTAATGACACAGTGGCTAGAACAAATCCTTGCCAGGCATCACTAAAAAGCTTCCTCCAATTTGCTGTCATTCATAATTTTCTTTTTTAGTAGCACAAATGAATCATCTTACATATTACACTTTTTTTTTACTGTACTGTGAAGGAGCACAGTAGAAAAGCATCAGGGAAATCTGAGTTTATTGTGTTTGTTTCTATATACATGCATATTTCTTCTCTTGTAGCAAGTACAGATTTGTATGCCTGTTCTTTGAAAGAACATCACTGAAAGACTACTCTATCTATTCTGAAAACTAAAATAATTATAGTGGTGAAAAAACATACATTAATTATGAAAAATATTTCTAGCACCTTTTTTAATTATATGTCTTCATTTTTCGTAATACCTTTGTCTGCCCTGTGCATTCTAGTCAGTTGTCAATAATTTTTTTTTATATTTTTTTGTCTTTCAGTAAAGATGCTACTCTAGGCAAGAACACAAGCAAAACAAATCACTGGTTATACTGTGATGTAGCTTGCCTGTTGTTTAAGCATAGATGCTCTGAGCAAAGCAGAAAACTGGACCAGAAACTACTGCTGTCATGTAGGTTGAATGAAATCTGAACTTGTATCCAACTTATGTCTCTGAAGTTAGATATGAAACAAAGTTATACTTGGCTCATGGAGGGTCAAGTGTTAAAATTTAAGTGGTACTGGATGAACTGTCCAGAACAGACTTAGAAGAAACCAAGGAGCAAACCTCTGTCTCTTTGTAGGGGGATACAGATGTTTTGGGGCAAAACCTCTGCAATTCTACACATGCAATACTATGAAAACCACTGGGAAAATTTATCAAGCTGTCCCATAGGGGCATTTCTTTTTTGCATTTTCATCTAAAATACCTGTGTGTTAGAAGGATTTTGACACTGCTTTCAATTAGTCATTGGCCAGAGTCAGAATGAGGTAAATATCACAGGCATTCACTCTTCACCCAAGGAGAGGGATCCTTCATCCTTGAGACTACTTCTAGTCTCACCATTTCTAGCATGGGTGGTAGCCTCAAGCCACAGGCCTCAGTTCTAGCATTTGTGTGTGCCACCTATTGTGGCATGTTTTACACATGTGCAGAATTATAAGTCAGTGTGAAGTACAACTCACACTGAAAGACAGCACCAGATCGTTTAAACCAGACCTCATAGTATGTAGGAAGGATATGGACAAGATGCAGAGGCGGAGGAAGGAAGTCCTGTTCAGAACAGCATATACTCATGTAACCTTAGTCTTTATAGACTGAAAGTATACTTAAAATAGACTAAAAATAACATATGATAAGGATAAATTTGAATATTTTTTTGCACTTTCTACATAAAAAAATCACATTGGTGTTAGAAAGACTTTTGTAGAGGGATAAACTCAAAGCCCATTCAAAGCCATTAGGACATTAACACTGATTTACCACTTTTAATTTGCAAAGGAGAAGGCACTACTCAGTCTGAAGATGTATTTTAAAATCCAGATTTATTGTCAGACGAAAATTTCTGTCTAAAAGTCATAAAGAGAATAGTTCTAAAATATGCTTGAGATAACAACTAGCATCCACAATTAAATGCTCACAAATAGCCAGATAGGCATCCTTTACACATCGTTATGAACAAAACTTCCATGAATATTTGTCAAATTATTTTTTGTTTTATTTAAAATGTTTCTATAGCATATACACTATTCTGAAATGTTCTGTGCAAGCAATACAGTGTCTTTTTGTTTGTTTCCCCTTTGCATATGTGTGAAACAAAATTGATCAATTTTGTCAATGGCATGGTGTAGTGTTCATTGCTTGAGAACACTGAGTTAGCTCAGGACTTTGGTATTCTGATCTGCCATACAGATACAGAAATTCATGTGACCAGTCTTTTCTTTCTTTCTTTCTTTCTTTCTTTCTTTCTTTCTTTCTTTCTTTCTTTCTTTCTTTCTTTCTTTCTTTCTTTCTTTCTTTCTTTCTTTCTTTCTTTCTTTCTTTCTTTCTTTCTTTCTTTCTTTCTTTCTTTCTTTCTTTCTTTCTTTCTTTCTTTCTTTCTTTCTTTCTTTCTTTCTTTCTTTCTTTCTTTCTTTCTTTCTTTCTTTCTTTCTTCCTTCCTTCCTTCCTTCCTTCCTTCCTTCCTTCCTTCCTTCCTTCCTTCCTTCCTTCCTTCCTTCCTTCCTTCCTTCCTTCCTTCCTTCCTTCCTTCCTTCCTTCCTTCCTTCCACGCACCCCCCTCCTCCTTTTCTCCCTCCCTTTATTCTTCTTTCATTCATCTATTTCTTTTCTCGAGCTGTTTGGGTTTCAATTGTTTGCAGGGTTTAGTTTTTGCTTAAAGTTAAAATCCCCATCCACACTGATTCTACACAGCTGCTTAAAAATGTATTTTTGAATGGAGGCATCTAACATCACTATGCATTGTTTTAATTTTAAGCTTGGTCTGGTTGACTGCTGTGCAAACTTACTGTAGCTTTTCTAACACAGCATTATAGCTTTAGAGCTTCAGTGACTGACTTTTGATAATGAAGAGTAATATTAGGTGGAAGTGTTGCAAAAATTTCATGCTTTAATGGTCAATTATGGACTAATGAAATCTTATCTCCAGATATGAGTCATGTTGTAAGGCTCACATGTACCAGGCTTTGTCACTAATTACCATTTCACTGTTTTACATAATTGCACTGAATAGTATAGGCTGGGTATACCAGAAATAGCTTAATGGCTTAGTATCCCTTGGTATAATTAACATTATAGGTTCTTATTTCTTTGGTGCTTGCAGGCAAAACATTGTCTACTGAAGCTATGGTAGTAAGTAAGAATGGGCATTTTTGTAGGGTACACAATATGCAAACATGACGTATATTTACTCAAGTGGTTTTGTGAACAGGATGTGGTTATTGTGTGTTGCATAGTTACTTTAAAATAAACTGCTCTAATTCTAATTCTTAAATTATAATATTGCATACCACATAGTGTCTCAATTTCAAATGTATTTAACTCACAGCCATTTCCCCAGCAATTTTCTAAGTCTTTAGCACATCTCTCATTTTCTTACTGGTTGTTATCAGTGCAAGATCTGATAGCACTGATGTTTGATATTGCTAAAAGGTGTAAAACATTCTTCATCTAGTCAGAGCCTAGCGGAAATGGAAGTAGTCACTGTAACTGTAACCTTTGAAGAAGAACTGGTCTTTCCTGAGGTAGAAATACAAACCTGATTAATTCATTACGGATAATTCAAGGAAGCTGCTTGGAGGCAAGAGATAAAGATCTTCTGAAGCCTAAGAGCATCCAGCCAATGAGCCAGCTTCATTTGGAGCTCGGCTCAGATGCCTCTGCACAAACGCCCATAGCATGGGGAACAAACAAGAGGAATTAGAGATGTGTGCACTTCTATGGGGCTATGATATAATAGGCGTCGCAGAATCATGGTGGGATGGCTCCTATGACTGGAGTGTTGAAATGGAAGGTTACAGGCTCTTTAGAAAAGACAGGCCCAACAGGTGGGGAAGGGGTGTTGCTATTTATGTTAGGGATAGCCTGGAGAGTATGGAACTCTCTCTGGGGACAGGTGATCAGCCAACAGAGAGTTTGTGGGTCAGGATTAAAGGGAAAACAGCGACGGGAGACATTACTGTGGGGATCTGTTACAGACTACCTGATCAAGAGGAACCTGTGGATGAAGAACTCTACAGACAGATAGAAAAAGCCTCCTGCTTGCAGGCCCTTGTTCTCATGGGGGACTTCAACCACCCTGACATCTGTTGGGGCGATGGTACGGCCCGGCACAAGCAATCCAGGAGGTTCCTCGATTGTGTGGAAGACAACTTCCTTCTGCAAGTAATAGAGGAGCCGAGAAGGAGAGGGGCCATGCTTGACCTCATGTTCACCAGTGGGAAGGGCTCATTGGAAATGTGATGATCCATGGCAGCCTTGGATGCAGTGATCACGAGATGGTCAAATTCGAGATCCTCAGGGCAGTGAGAAGATCATGCAGCAAGCTCACTGACCTGGACTTTAAGAGAGCAGACACTGGCCTCTTCAGGAACCTGCTTAGTAAGGTTCCATGGGATATAGCCCTAGAGGACAGGGGGGCCCAAGGCTGTTGGTTAATATTCAAGGATCACCTACTACAAGCTCAGGAGTGTTGCATCCCAACTAGAAGGAAGCACAGCAGGAGGGCCAGGAGACCTCCATGGATGGATAAGGAGCTGCTGAGAAAAATTCAAAGGAAAAAAGAGGCTTATAAAAGGTGGAAGCAAGGACAGGTGGCCTGGTATGAATACAGGGATGTTGTCTGGGAAGCTAGGGACCAGGTAAAAGCTAAGGCCCACTTAGAATTAAACTTGGCTAGGGATGTTAAGGGTGACAGGAAGGGATTCTGTAGGTATGTAGCAAAAAAAAAGACAGAATAGGAACATCGTAGGCCCCCTCCAGAGATATCAGGAGAATTGGCTACCCTGTATTTAGAGAAGGCTGAGGTTCTGAACAACTTCTTTGCCTCAGTCTTCACTGGCAAAAGCTCTGACCACACCACCCAAGTCTTGGAAGGTAGACGCAGGGACTGTGAGAATGAAGACCTTGGGCCCACTGTAGAAGAGGATCTGGTCTGAGACCATCTTAAAAACCTGGATGTGCACAAGTCCATGTGACCTGATGAAATCCATCCGCGGGTCCTGAAGGAGCTGGTGAATGAAGTTGCAAAGGCACTGGCCATCATATTTGAAAAATCATGGCAGTCAGGTGAAGTTCCTGACAACTGGAAAAAGGGAAATATAACCCCCATTTTCAAGAAGAGGAAAATGGATGACCCAGGGAATTACAGAGCAGTCACCTCTGGGTGACTGGAATACTTTTTCAGGGAATTACAGAGTCTCACCTCTGTGCCTGGCAAAATCTTGGAGCAGATTTTCCTGGAAGGCATGCTAGGGCACATGAAAAACATTGGTGACAGCCAGCATGGCTTCACTAGGGGGAAATCCTGCCTGACCAGTTTGGTGGCCTTCTATGATGGGGATACAGAAATGATGGACAGGGGTAGAGCAGTTGATGTCATCTATCTGGACTTGTGCAAAGGGTTTGACACTGTCCCACATGACATCCTTGTCTCTAAATTGGAGAGACATCAGTTTGATAGGTGGACCACTCAGTGGATAAAGAGCTGGCTGGATGGCTGCACACAAAGAGTTGTGGTCAACGGTTCAATGTCCGGCTGGAGACCAGTAACGAGTGGTGTCCCTCAGTCTTGTTTAACATTTTTGTCGGTGACATAGACAGTGGGATTGAGTGCGCCCTCAGCAAGTTTTCTGATGACACCAAGCTGTGTGGTTTGGTTGATATGCTGGAGGAAAGGAATGTCATCCAGAGGGACCTTGACACGCTTGTGAGGTGGGCTGATGCCAACCTCATGACATTTAACCATGACAAGTACAAGGTCCTTCACCTGGGTCAGAGCAATCCCAGGCACAGCTACAGGTTGGGCAGGGAAGAGATTCAGAGCAGCCCTGCAGAGAAGGACTTGGGGGTGTTGATTGATGAGAAAATGAACATGAGCCAGCTTCAGTGTGCACTCACAGCCCAGAAAGCCAACCATATCCTGGGCTGCATCAAAAGGAGCGTGACCAGCAGGTCGAAGGAGGTGATCCTGCCCCTTTGCTCTGCTCTTGTGAGACCTCACTTGGAGTATTGTGTGCAGTTCTGGTGTCCTCAACATAAAAAGGACATGGAATTGTTGGAACAAGTGCAGAGGAGGGCCACAAGGATGATCAGGGGACTGGAGCATCTCCTCTATGAAGACAGGCTGAGGAAGTTGGGGCTGTTTAGCCTGGAGAAGGCTAAGTGGAGACCTCATAGCAGCCTTCTAGTGTCTGAAGGGGGGCTATAAGGATGCTGTGGAGGGACTATTCATTAGGGACTGTAGTGACAGGACAAGGGGTAACGGGTTGAAACTTAAACAGGGGAAGTTTAGATTGGGTATAAGGAAGAAATTCTTTACTGTGAGGGTGGTGAGGCACTGGAATGGGTTGCCCAGGGAAGCTGTGAATGCTCCATCCCTGGTGGTGTTCAAGGCTAGGCTGGATGAAGCTTTGCGTGGCATGCTTTTGTGTGAGGTGTCCCTGCCCATGGCAGGGGATTTGGAACTAGATGATCTTAAGGTCTTTTCCAACCCTAACTATTCTATGATTCTATGATTCTATACTAAAGGATCAAGGGTTGCCTATTAGCTTTTACAGCCGAAGAGGTGGGTTGGTAATTAGCCTTATGGTGAAAGTCAATGATACCTGTCCTTTAAAACTAAGGGCTGTTTACCAGGTGCTTCTCTACTTAAAGTGTGCCACCTACAATCTCTGTGATTGAATACCTTTACTGTTTAAAGCATATCCTTCAAAACTTAGTCTGAACAGGACCAAAATGATTATCACCTGATATGGCAAATTCCTTGAAGCATCAGGCTAACTTGTTGAAATTAATTTTATCTTCTAACAGTCATATCATGTGAGTACTTTCTAGAGTGAAAATAAGGTTTCCTATCACAGGATATTGCCATCTAAACACAGTCTTCTGCTCGCCTTGTGTCCTGGTTTAAGCCCAGCTGAACCCAGGACACCTTGTTACAGGAATGCCAAGTGATCCAAATGCCACGCAGAGCACTCTTAGTTTACCCCTTTGTAGGTTAGGCACGTGGAGCAGGGGATGGGATGAAGCAGAATGAATACAGTTTCCTTTTTCTCTAATATCTGTATCTTTCCGTCCAAGGTTTGAACTCTGAGTGTGTCTGAGGGCTTTGCAGACTGTAGTTCACCAGTATGGCAGAGAGGTAAGAAAGTAGTTTATTGTAAAACTTGCAAATAAAGTTGTGGTGATTGATTTTCAGGTTTATAAATAGCAGCCAGCAATTTAATTCCCAGAGACTTCAGTATGAAAAATTACTCTCTTTGTGCCAGTGAATGGATCTGATAAAAGTTTTGCCAGATCACATGGATGTATGAGAGACAAAAAACTGGGACTTACAGCTGTTGTATCTTAGCGCCCTGTACATTTGTAAACATTGGTAATTCTAAATCAGTCTAAAGCCTAAAGTTCTCCTATAGAGACCAAAAATGGTTATCTTGGAAAAAGCTTAAGGAACAGAATTTGCAGATAGTGATATTTCCTCAGGATATTCTTCAGCTTTCCATCACTTTTATAGTCAGGAGCTTCTGAAGAAAAAAATGTGGGGATTCTGTATGTGTGTGTGTCATGATCATCCCTGAAAGACTTTTTGCCCATTCAATTATACTTTAAAATGTCATGTGTTTTCTTTCATCACACGCTGTTCAAATGAGATGCAGCCTTATTTATGAACCACTTTAAGAAATATTTTATTTCAGTTGTCTGGATGCATATTTCTTCTTTTGGAAGGAACACAGTAAAAAAAAATCTGACCTTCTACAGCTACTCTGGACTTTTAGGCCTCCATCATGTTTCCTGATTAGTTTTGTTCAGGTGGTGGGGCTCTAGACCATTCAACCTTTCTTTTGTGTAACCAACTTATTTACTAAACCACCATGTTTCTCAAGAATGTGCTTTACCTCTTCCTTGTTATGTACAGTGGGTTTTCTTCCTTTCTCATTTTCTGCCTTATGAAAAAGGCATGAATTAGGCCAAAGTAGTAGGGAATGGTTTATAGTATTATATAACAGAAATAACTGTATTGGTGTGAACACTTATACTTGGCCAGTGCTGTATTAATGTGCTAATGTGATATGAAAATAATGTTCATACCATATCAGCAAAAGCAAATGCAAATGGAGCAATAAAAGTATGACTCACAATTACTGATGTGATAAACTGCTGATTTTTCATGGGTGCAGCAAAACTGTTAGCAGCTACTTAGCTTACCATCATCTGCTGGCCTGCTAGCTTTTCAAGGAGCATAACTTGCAAAAATAAATGTGAAGTACCCCCATTTCCACCCAGATTGCCAGGGATTCCTTTTGTAAGGCAACATAGATATTTTCTGTTTTAAAGACTAACTTGGACAATCTTGAACAAACCATTCACAAGACTTGAATATGTCTCATTTTTCTGCCTCTGGTTTTGGGGAAGAGACTAGATGGAGGCAGAAGAGGCAGACACACTGAGACAAACCTTTGCCAGAAGGTATGTTATGTAGGAGCAGCTGTCTTTTTAAACCCTGCTCAGAAACACAGCTTCACTAGCTGCATTTGGGGCTATCACTTATCAGGATTTTCCTGGTCATGTTATCTTCTTCTGTACAGAAAAATATTTGTCTTGCCAGTTCCATGGAAGTATCCAGAAGTCCTAGCAAACTGCCTGCTGCACCTATTGTTATCTATTGATATTAAGCCTGGTGTACCCAGGACATGCATCTTGTTGCCTAGAGATAACAGATTCATTGCCCACATGTTGTGCAGCAGAAGTGCCGATATTTCCCAGCTGATAAAAGAAATCTCCAACTGTGTGCATGTTGCTCTTGTAGTGTGTCAAATACAGATTTTTGTTATTTGAAAGAGAAGGTGGATTAAAGGATAGACTGAACACCACACTGGGAAAGATTCATCTCACTTAATTTGCAGTCTCTGGAAGTCAGTATATACTCCTTACCTAATCACTTTCAGATTTTCTTATTGTCAGTGGAGATCTAGTGAGTACAGCCCATGATATACTGTCGTGGTTTAAATCCAATCCACACAGTTCGTTCACCCACTCCCCCCCTTGCTCCCCCAGCTCCCAGAGAGTTAGGAAGGAGAATCCAAAGAATGTAGCCCCCACGGGTTGAGATAAGAACAGTTTAATAACTAAGGTATAACACAAATCACTACTGCCACCACTAATAATAGCAATAATGATAAAGCAAATAACAAGTGAAGAGAATACAACACCTCACCAGCCACCAACCCATAACTCACCCCACCCTGCCCGACTGAGCACCGACCGATACCTCCTCCATCCCCCCAAGTTCCAGCCCTTCTGAGTTACATCCTGGGTATGACGTGCCATGATATGGAATACCTCCTTGGCTAGTCTGGGTCAGGTGTCCTGTCTCTCCTTCCTCCCCTCCTCCCTGGCAGAGCATGAGGCTCAGAAAGGCCTTGGACAAAACAAACATTTGAGCAGTAACTCAAAACATACTTGCTATCAGCAACTGTTCCCAGCCCAAAAGTCAAAACACAGCACTGCACCAGCTACCAAGAAGGAGAAAAAATGACTGCTACTGCTGAACCCAGGACATGTATGCACCTAGTTTAAGATGTACTGAATTACACTGTCTAGTACGTAGTCTGTAATGACTAGCCCTCCACTGTCTATAAAAGGAACCTTTTAGATATGTACTGCACATAAATACATTTAATGAGAAGCACTACTCTTTTTCAAAGTACCAGTTCAGTTATGTTTTTGGTGTTTTTTTTACCCCCATTTCCTCAGTGATGCACTGAGTATCCCATTCTCTTGTCTTTGTCTTTCCCATGCTCCTTTCTTTTATCTGACTTGGTTTGCAGCGTGTAAACACTGTGGGACAGGGACAGATCCTTGCTTGTGACCAGTTATGAGTGGAAAGATGGTTTTGTATCTTGGTTTTGGACTAGGGTGCAGGAGACCTAGGTTTACTTCTATTGTAGCACAGACTTTTTCTGTGAGGTACAAATTATTTTCTATAGGGTCAGTTATTTTTTAAGAAGTGCTTCCTTACTTAACAGGTGCACAATAGTCATGGTAAAAGTTATTAAAAATGCTATGCTACACTATATAAGCACAGGGAAAGTTAAAAAAAGGCAATCTTATTTGACGAATTATGGATATCTTAGGAAAAAAAATTTAAAAAAGCTACCCAAGTCATTCTCTGTTCACAGATTTTAAAAATAAGCTTACAATTTCATCAAGAGGATTTGATAGAATTAACACTGAAAATTCAAATTTTCAGTTAGCAGATCCATTTCTAGAAGCTTGTTTTCTTGAAGCTAAATTTTCAGTGTCTGGGATTTGGAGCTGAATTTATTTTATATGAATGAAAGACTGGATGTGTGATGCTTATCCTTATGGAGTGAACATAACTTCCAAACCTGTTTCCAATGAATTCTTGCATTTAAAAATGTAATTCCTTTAAACTCTTGATATTGCCTCAGAAGACATTCATTTGAATATTCACAGAAACCAAACACAAAATATGCATGAACTCATTGAAAATGAATGTTTTTAAACTTAATGACATTCATTTTAATTTCAAAAATTAATTTGAAAAGTAATATTATGCAATATTTGCTTCGAATTAAAATCCATGATATTAAGAAAATTAAGTCGCTTAACACCTACATACTTAAATTTAGTAACTGTCAGGGAAAGGAAGAATGATTTATCATAAATGAAATAGTTTCTGTAGGTGCATCACTAGAAGCACAGTAGTACAAATTTAATGCTGATTCCTGAGTATCAAACCAATTTCTTAACATGATTAGTCCTTTTCCAGGTAGGAGTACCTGTATTGCTTGTGGTCCTGCAGAACAGTGGATTCTGTAGTATAGATTTAGCTGAAGGCTTGCTTGGCTGAGTGTCTCGCATTGTTATTATTACTGCTGTAAATGACCTTAAGGCATGGCAAAAGGGCCAGGAAAGGTTGAATTGAATGTTAATGTGATGATAATGCTTAGTCTTTTCAGTGTGGCATTTCAGGTTTCAGAATGAAAGCATAAGCCATCTTTTTATTGATGTGTTAGATCTCTGAAATGGGAAATAGCCTGTACTGTTTCATCTATGTTGGTGTGTTCATGTGAATTGTTACATGTGTTAACAGTAAACAAAAGAATTTTCCTGGGGAACACTGAAGTGAGGTACAGGACTGCTGCAATAAGCTTCAGTCTTCCTACTGCAGATTCTGTTTTCATTTTTGTGCTCAAATAAATACATTATTTCAAGGAAGTGGAAAATTTACCTAGCTGGTAGGATGTGAATGGTCTCAATGTTTTTATAGAGAGGGTATTTGTTTCTTTGGTCTATTGCTGATGGGGAGTTGAGGGTGTATGTTATATTCGGTGTCTGAAAAAATAGTGTGATATTTTGATTTGATTAAGTATGAGAGCTGATAGACTAATTCATGTTATGGCTGAGAGCTGTGCTAGTTAGTCATCTTACTACTGCGATTAACTGGATATTTTAACACGTGCTTGAGGCCATGTTCTCTCAGTTACACATTTGTTTTTTCTACATCTACAATGCTACAACAGTTTAATTAAATTATAATTTTAAACTAGTTTGGTTAATCCACTGTGAAAAAACTCTGTTTAAATTTCTTTTACTTAGGCTAAGCTTACAATGTTTGAATCTAAATCAGTGTGGAGCTAGGCTTAGCTAAGCCAAACCCAGAGAATAGTCTGGGAGTCAGCAGAGGCCTGAGACTGCTGCAGGACCTGCTGCCAGGGAGCAGTGCTGCCATGGTTGTCCCCATCATCTGATCAACATCACCCAAGGAAATCAAAGTGTCTGTCTACAGTTGTCTTCTCTATGTGTCTGGGCTCCTTAGAGCACTTAGACACAATTTCAACTTAAATGGTTTATTAGAGGTGGGTTTTAACTTGGTACTGGAGCAAAAGCTCAATTGAACTAGAGCATCAATACAGTTTAATTTCTGATTCCTCTCAACAGTTTGCCTCCTAGAAGTGAAACACATATCTGTCGTGGTTTAAACCAAGTCCGCACAGCTCATTCACTCACTCCCCCACCTTGCTCCCCCAACTCCCGGAGAGTTAGGAAGGAGAATCCAAAGAATGTAGCCCCCACGGGTTGAGATAAAAACAGTTTAATAGCTAAGGTATAACATAAATCATTACTGCTACTTCTACTACAAATAATAATGATAAAGCCAATAACAAGTGAAGAGAATACAACACCTCACCAGCCACCGACCCATAACTCACCCCACCCTGCCCGACTGAGCACCGACCGATACCTCCTCCATCCCCCCGAGTTCCAGCCCTTCTGAGTTAAATCCTAGGTATGACGTGCTATGGTATGGAATACCTCTTTGGCTAGCCTGGGTCAGGTGTCCTGTCTCTGTTTCCTCCCGGCTTCCCCTCCTCCCCTGGCAGAGCACAAGGCTCAGAAAGGCCTTGGACAAAACAAACATTTGAGCAGTAACTCAAAACATACTTGCTATCAGCAACCGTTCCCAGCCCAAAAGTCAAAACACAGCACTGCACCAGCTACCAAGAAGGAGAAAAATGATGGCTACTGCTCAAACCAGGACAATATCCTACTAGTCTGAAATACTTAAAGCAATAAAGAGGAAAATATGCAAGCAAGACAGTGTCTTTTCTGTATGGGTTAAAATATGATAATTTTAAAGTATTTTTTAAAATATGCTTATATAATGATGCCATTCTAAAATAGTATTAACCCCCCTAACATTTTAACACTGTTAATGTCACTGTATATGTTGTTGATTATATTTCTAATATCTCCCATTTTCATAGCTAAATAGGTATTAATTTTAATAAATCTCAAAAATATACACACAGGTACAGAAAAAAATCTGAACACTCCACCTCAAAAAGGTATGATAGTTGTATATACAGAAATCTAGATCCTGCCCTGTACACATCACTTACTTTTGATGCTCTATGTTGCCTCTGAATTTTGATATCATTAAAACAAATGAATCTTCTGTTTGTGATCTATGCACAGTGTGTTTTTCTGCCCAGATATTTGTGCAACACTGTTCACAGAGCAATGTCACATCTGTGGTTAAATAGCCAGAATACCAATGGTTGATTAGGGAAGTTATTGTGGAATTTATTCTAGCTTCTGGCTTGTGGCTTCATCCATTTTTAAGTTTAACTCAAGTTATCCTTCTGATGCAAATGGCTCCAAGTTATCTGCTCTATAAATGCCAGATGCTGCCATTTGTACTCGAATCTTTGCTTAATTCTAGAAAAGATAGCTGTATTTTATCAGCTTCTGTTATTTAAATGAGCTGAACGTGTTTTCCTGATCACTTGACTGAAACTAAAGCATTGTGAGTGTCTGTGCTTTGTTGTCAGCTACCAGTGAAAGATCAAAGAGATGGTACTGAACACTGTCAGAGATTCTAATTAATTGGCACTTATTTGCTTACATCTCAAGTTAGCTCATAAGCAGCCTCCTAAATCTGAAATAATTGGTGACTTGTTATATTTTTTAAACCATGTAATTTTATTTTCGAATTCTTTGTATATCTGTGTTATTGTGGTGGTAAGGAATATTGCTTCTAAATCTTCTAATCTATTTCTGGTCTTAAGGAACAACCTGCAAATAGTATATGATATCATTTTTTTTGATTGAATTACCCACAAAAGAAATATTCCAACAGTTAGCTCTTCGTTTATAAGATATATCACATTGAGTCTAATGTTGAAACAGAATCTATACTAAACATAAACACAGCACCTCTCAGTTGCAGCTACAGATTTGGTCACCATTCAAAATCCCCAAAGCAACAAGAGGAGTTCAGCTTTAAAAAAAACTTGGTATAAATCTTGAGTCTTCATTTAGAAACTTTTTGAAAATGCCAGCCTTCGTCATTAAGGATTAAAACAGTGGATAATGAGCAAGCAAACAGAGATGAGTTTGGGTTTTCCATTAGTACCAACAGACAGCTGTTCCAGTGACATACAGAACACACCACCAATAGGCAGCATTAAGTTTTCTGCATAATTTTCTTGTAAGTCAGTCTAAGGCTGAATGAGTCAAAAGCTGGAATTATGAATTCACCTTTGGTTTGGGAGTTGCTAAGAAAGTTAGTGATATAGTTACAAGAAGTTTGAATAGTTATTGAGGGCTGTCAGAGTGGTGGGCTTTATGGTTTGGATTTGGTTTTTTTTTGTCTGCTTGCTTTGGTTTATTCCTAATTTGCTTTTATATACATATTATGTTGCTTCTGATTGTTTTGTGTGAAACCTGATTTATTTAATGCAATGAAATTTCTCTGACTACCTGTCAGGAATGAAGGTTAAGTATGAAAATAGTGACATCTAAAACTGTTAAAGTCTTTTATATGAATGTGTGCAGGTTTTGTGTATGTTTGTAGAAAGACAGAATCCATCTAATTTTCTAACTAATTAGCCATATAATTTCAAATACAAAAGGTACTTAGTTCATTGGACAGACATTTAAAGACAAGAAGAACAAAGTTTTTGATTTATTTCCCATTGATCTACTTGGAAGTAATAGCCTTTTAAGCCAGAGTCTATTATTGCAAAACCCAAACAGAACAGCATAAAAATTAGTTTCCAGAAAGCTTTCCAGATTACAAAAAAAAAAAAAATTTAATACCCCATTTCACCATGGAAGAACAGTTGACCAGGGACTTCATACAGTCATTTAGCTAGTGTGGGCCCAATGCTGTCTTAACGATAAGAAGCAAAACCTCCAGATTTGTTTGGTGGAGTAAAATAGATGACAGGTCTAAGGAGCTTTTGACAACTTGTGATACAGAGTGGAGAGCAATACAGGGGTCCAGATGACCTGGAGTTTACTCTGAGTTGATAGATTCATGCCAGTTGTGCTGCTATAATCTCAAAGTATGTGAGAATGGTATGGCCACCTTGGGGCTGAGATTCTGTCCCCTAAGCAACTGGTTTGAGAAAGTGTGTTTCATAGATGTAACGTGATAACTTGGTGCAAATGAGACCAGGAGCATCTCTGAGGGATTTCCAAGATTATGAAAGGTGGATATGTACTCTTAACCAAGAGTTCCATGTGGTAATGAAGTTCAGAATCCTCCTCACCATGAGGATAAGTGCTTCATTCCCTTCAATCAGCTTAAAACATTCAGGAACTGGTTTTGCCTTAGTGGTGGTGGTGTGGTTGTGTATCATGAAGAACAGCTGGATACATATGTCTCTTGCATCTTGTTAAAGTTGAATTTTTGTCATTTTTTTTTTCATTTTATTTAGTGGCTGCTTGAGGATAAACCCGAGAAAAGGGATCATGGTTTTGGGACTCTTTTTACCTTATATTTGTTGGGACAACAAAGAACTTTTTATGTCTGAAGGTGAACACACTTAGGTAAAAAAAAATTACAGGACTGGAGTCAACAGAGGGTATTCTTGTGCTTTCATGTTATGGCAGATGAAGTACAATGTTTCTGTCTAAAATTTAGAAAACTACAATTTATCACTTTTTAAAAAGAACCAAATGGATATATGTCCAGAGAACATAATTGGTTTAAATTTGAGTTATTATTGACTGCACAATGCCATAAAGTATGGGTTTAGTTACAGCTGGAAATAATCTGCCATTTACTTTGAGTCTAAAGAAATACACTTTTTTTGTGATAAGGTAGAATATATTTTTGCTGTGTATCTCGGTTCTCTCATACTTGGGCCTGTAGCATGAACTTGCATCAAAATGCAGTGAATCAGTTTAAGGTGATCACTTTAAATTAGCCCTCAGGCAGGGTAATTTTTAAGTTTTTATTTTTTAAAAGCAATCCACCACAGAATTCCAGTATGGAAAGACCAGGTCACTTCCAGTAAACAAAGACTGGGTCATTAACAGAAGGATTACAATACAGGGGTGTAGACAATTTTAGTGGACAGACAGCATAGTTACTGCAGCACTGTTTCTGCTAGCTCTTTGTGTTCTGCATATTTATTTCCCCTATTAAGTTTAACTTGTGGACTCATTCCCAGAGAATGATAGGGAATGGCCAAAGGATGCATGGGTTTGTTTTTTTTTGGCAAATCAAGTTTTTTTGTTTAATATATCTTAATCAAATGTGTACTGTAATGTCTACAGCTCCTTGTCCTTGAGATTTTAATTAGCAGAAGAAACCTCAGAAAGAACCTATTTCCAAATAAAGTTCTTTAAGATCACTTGTTCTTCCTCTTACTAGTTTCCTACCCAGGAACTGAGAAATAACATGAAAAATGTGCAGAGAAAGTATTCAGCAGCAAATAATATCCGCTGGTAAATTGGGGGAATATCAGTTCTACGGAGTGGTTGTCACATCTTTTTAAACCCACTGATTAATGGGTGGATCTATTACTGAAAGCATGCATGCTTAATTTATTCAAAGAAGTTGAGTGTATGTCACCACTCACAGGCCTGTTTTGCTAGCATAGCATTTCACATTTACAATGTTATAACTACTGAGCACACAATGGAAGAAAGAGAACTGTAACTCATAGTACAAAGCACTAAAAATACAATGTGATCTGTAAGTGATATAAACTGACATGTAAGAAAATATCAGTGGTATAGTTTAAATCCAATAAAAATGAAGCTGTCATCCGTATCTGGATACATACTCTTAGATTAAACATTTTCAACTGTGACACTTGTTTCCATATTCTTTTCTTCCACCCTGTTTTATGGGCAAATGTGTTATTTGGAGAACAGCATGTGGAAACACTATGGAAATGGCAATTCTGTGAAATACCATTTGAAAACTGAGCCACACTTTTAAACAAGGAATGGAATTCAGGTCAAGCATCACAAATGAAATGGTTATTGTAAAAGCAATGAGAGCTAGCCATCTGCCTCTGCAGCACTCAAAAGGGCTGAGTTGCAGGGCCTCTGCAAAGATATCCCAATTGTAATATCAGTTTAGACCCACAGAAGTCGCAGCTACAGACATTAATATAGCAACATATTTTCTAAAGTGACAAACATGCTTCACAATTACAAAAAGCCTTGCTTGTGTCCATATACTAAAGTCAAGTAAGGATAGGAACAACCTTGGGTCATTTTAAAAGAAGGCAATTTGTGACTCTAAAGGAACTGATCCTGAATTATTTACTTGGGGGCTGATTATAGCTCCTTTTTTGGCATGAATAAGATGTTCTGTGTGTTGGTGCCATGCTGAAGATTTAAATGTCCCACACATTTGATCCAGGCTGGGGCTGTGGCAACTACTGCACAGCTGATGACAACAAAGGCTGGTTTCAAGCTCATTGTCATCACCATGGTGTTACACCAGATGAATGGGTGGCATTGATTCTGATTGGCATATTCATTCACATGCATTCAAAGCTCATGAATTTTACTTAACACGTCCCTTTGCTTATTGGCTGGGATTTAATTGGAGTGATGTATTGCAGCACTGCTAGATGAAGTGGAACAGTTTCTTTTTTTTTTTTTTTCAGTTCCTTTTCTTCCAAACCTCCCAACTAGAGACACCACAGCACTATTTTTTACAATCAGCAAGGCATTTCCATGTATGGAACCTAATTCTTGGCTTTGTATTAAAGTTTGCATTTAATATTTGGAGACAGAAAAATAAATAGACATAGGGAGAACTCACACAGATTTAAGTGTTGACTTTCATTACTGGGTTCACAAATTGTTTACTTAGCATTTTCTTCACATACCAAGAAAGCAAGAGGTCCTTTTTGTGCTTTTTTCTATTATTTTTCCCAACTTTCCCATGTTCTAACATCTTTTTCAGCTATCTGAAATGGAGAATCTTGGCCTATCAGCTAGCAGATTGTTGGTATCTTTCCAAAGAGTGAACAAATATGAGATAATGTGCATACATCTAACAGATATACTCTTGTGTATATGTGAATATATGTATACACTGTTGCTGTGTATTTAACAGAAACTTTCAGAGAAAAAGCTTCTAAAATTGTGTAGAAGAAAAATATGTTTTCATTGAAGAGAGGCCTATGTTGAATTTCTACTTTTTGCCAGTTTTAACCTGAAAAGCAAAACCTTTCATCTGAAAATCAAATATGTAGGTCAGCAAAATCAAAATGAAATATTTGGTTTGAGGTCGGATCTATCAAGGTCAAGATATTTTAGTTTGTTGAACAAGATTGAAGTGTTTCATTTCAAGGTAGTTCTGTATAAACTGTGAAACATACTGGCAGAAGCTAACTGTAGCATAGGGTCAATAGAGAGTAACCTTTGGAGGCGACTAATAACACCTATGGCTCATGATCTGGAGATTCATCTGGAGCTCTCAAGGCTGTCTCCATTGTTTCTAGGGCTCAGGCAGACTTGTCTTCTTGGCAAAAGTTATCGCTCTAAATAACATCTGCCTGTGTCTGGTATTTTTGCACCCCCAGCCTCCTTTGCCCCTGTTCTGGAGAAGATCACATCAGCCAGTGCATCATTCCATGATATGTTATGGTTTTCTCTACTGTTGGATACAGAAGCTACATACAACTCATGTCATGGAAACTGATGGATAGCAAACCCAGTCCATAGTGTTGTTATGTGAAAATGTTTACAAATTACTGCTGAGATTTATACATGCTATAAATGCTGTAAGTACACATGAATTCCATGCATATGCTTAATATTGTTTCTAGCATATATAATCAGTTAAACCAAAATCCCATGACAGTTTTTAATTAATGTGGATATAAAGCTATAAATATGCCAGATAAGACCTAGAGGGGATTTGAACAGCAAAGGAAAAAAAGAATGATGTTGGTTTTCTTTGGCCTTAGTTCAGCAAATGTATAATTTCTCCACATTTAGTCAAAACAGCAAAATAATTAAAAATTAAAAAGACTGTATTGAGCAGCTTTATGTGTGGTTTATTACTTTTATGTACCACACCTGGTGTGGTCATTCTGAAGTTAAATGATATCCACTGCTTGATCCCTATACCCTTCAGAAAACTGCCAGGCTATACAGTTCTGACTACTCCTTTCCCAGCTACCTAATACACTGATGAACTAAATAACATGATAGAGCTATTGAAACCTAGCCCATGCCATATCACAGCCTGAACATCTCTGAGACACAAACCAGGAAAGCCACAGATGATCTAAATCAGAGATGCTTTCCCCAGATTATTGCTGTTTCTTTTTTTACCATTTCATGTGTCATGACATTTCCTGATTTATTGCTTTTCATATATCAAATCAAACACTGCTTAGAGGTAATAAAATTAAGATTATGAACATGCCTAGCTTTAAATGGTTCTTTTGATTTACCTGGCCTTTGCTGTGAATATACTTGTACATACGGCATTGTTCATTCTCCTTAATGATATAATAGATGAGAAAAAATACCAGTAGCTTTTACAGAAATGCATGTATCTACATGGGTTATGGTAAAACAAACAAAAAAAGATCTCTGACATTTGGTATCTCTGAATCAACAGTCCATGATTAATTTGACAGAGGATATGTCGGAAGACAATTGTATTTTCCTTTCCACAATTTCAAATAGCATTACAATGTCCTGTATTGCATTCTGTGGAGACACCCTAAACAATTCTGGATGGACTAGTGAACTGTAATTGTGGGTGTGAAGCTTCACAGAAACATTTTCCTGAAAGTTTCTATGCAAATCAGACCTGGCTACCAGTTCTGACCATTGGTGTGAACATCAGCCAAACTGTTGTAAACTGGTGAGATTCCTTTCTATTCACTTTTCAGTGCTGGATTAACCTTTCTGTGCTCCAAAGGAGGTTGTAATTGGATGTAAATATGATACTGGAATATAAGCCAAACAGCTTTTCAGAAAAAGCAATAATGGTTTTGCTCAGTGCTCAAAATCTCATTTTCTCAATTAGTTATTTACTTCAAAATAATATACAAGCTGAAATAAAAGTATTTCTTTTGAGAAAATTGCCCAAAGGCTAAGGCCTCTAATGGAAAAACATAGATATAAGTAGTCTAACACTGATCTCTGTTTTATGTCAGTCACGGTGCTTGAAAAGCGTATCTCAGGTTGCAGCCACGGTGAATCAGAGCAGATCATTGCATATACTGAGTTACCAGGTGAAGTTTTAGATATGATATTCAGACACCAACAGTTGTCTTGCATTGTTGGTTTGTTTTTTTTTTCTCACAGCTTTTCAATGGTAACAAGACAAAACTTTGGTAATGACCTCATCAATATACACTTAGAGTCACAGGTTGAGGGGGTAAAATTCCCTTGTAAATGAGGTGACACCGAGGTGGAATATGAGTCTGGCTACAATGTGGATCCAGGCACAGTCTCTGTGGGAGATGTAGCACATGCAGGAGCTAGTGTGTGATTTGCCTCTGCAGGGATTAACAGTGTGTTAGGAATTTCCCCTGTGTCAGACAAGAATGTTGCTCAGCCTTTGCTTTCTCAAAGGGAAAAATTACTATCTCAGTCCTGTTCTTCTGCTCTTTCTACAGGAAAAACAACAGCAACCACAACTGAAACCGGGGATAGACCTATCCCACTGAAAGGAGCAAATTCTACAAGAAAGCCTTGTTCTTTGATGCATAGGGTAGCACAGAGAGATGCTGCTCGTGCAGTGGTGCTCTGTGATGTCCCATAGGCAGTCTTTTGTGCAACTTGCACATTCCAGCCCTTCAGCAGGGCACTGCTAGCTTAGCAACATTAGTGAGCTGTCAATATTTGTCTGCCAAAATCCCACCATTAAGTATGCTACTTAAGGCTGGGTTTTACAGATACTAATTACTGTCCTACCCTACTTTCTCTTCTCCTACCCTCCCCCTGCCTCCTTCAGAGAAGGGATCACTGCAGCCTTTAAAGGAGACTCAGCACTTTCTCTCACCAGCTCTTTTAGGAAGGAGACTAAAGACCTTTGGACACAGTTGTTATGCTTTTTCAAGAATTCTCATATTTCTTAAATGATGCATATTTTTGTAGCATTTTATCTGATGTCATATATCCTCTGTTAAAAGTTCATAGGATATCACCTGTTCCTGTAAGTTTCATCCTCCCCTCAATCCTGTTTTTCTGGCAATATAAACCCACCATATGGATGACATAGAAGTTTCAGCTGGCTAGGAGAAGAAATGAGCAGTTTGGGTAGCAGCAGGGACTGTAAGAAAATAGAAGATAGAAAGGAGCAACTCCAGATGTTGCAGGAAACCAAATATGGCTACTCTGCCATAGTCAGTAAGCATTGAGTCTATCATAGCCAGCTGCACTTCTGGTCCAGTCATTCAAGTAATGATGTAAAAATAAAATTACTTTATATACCATCAATCTTCAGAACTTGAGGGGTAATTGAGCCAAGATCTAGACCACTGGTTGCTCTCATAGCTGTGCAAGGGGATGAAATACAAAAGGCAGGGGATGGAATAGGAACAGGAACAACTGGATAAAGTTGAAAATGGCAAGAACCATTGAAATTATCTTAACCTGGCATTACCAAAGAAAGTTTGGCATGGCCTCAGGGTTGTGCGCAATTGTCATTTCTATAAGCCTTTATTTCACCTAAACACTTCTGTCCAAAACATTGGCACACTTGGACGCCTGTACTTTGGACCATTGCATTGAGCCAGATGGAGTTCACTCAGCCACCCACAAAGAAACTGTTAAGTAATTTGGATGATGAGATAGTAAGGGAAGAAAGATAGGTCTGTAGGAAGTACCAAATAGATTTTCCAAATAAACAAGGGTTAGACAAAACAAAAAATTGTGAAGATGTGGTGAAAGCATTTTAGTGATAGCTCTCTACAGGTAAAGGAATGAAGGGTGCATAGTGCCTTTTGAGGTGAGCTGAGGTGTTAGAGATGTCCAGATGAGACTGCAGGTATGGCATGGGATCTGTGTAACCTGTGGCTTACTGGAGTAGCAGCAGGAGGCTAGGAGTCATTCCTTATGGCACCAGATGCCAGATATCACATGGCACCAGATGTTCCTCTATAGACAGATGAATGCAGCCTTTGGTCTCCCAGACAAAATGAACATAAATATTCTTCTAACTAACGCTGTAAAGATTACACTTCTGTGATAAATAATAGGAATAAAACACTTTAATTCTTTTAATGAAAGAAGAATGTTTCTTTTTGTTACACAGTGCCATTTAACGAATATACCCTGTTCACTATAGAGACATGCACATATTGTAAATATGTTTAAGATGATGCTCACAGGGACATATCTGCTGCTGAATGTATTTTTAAACATATATATAAACATATATGTATGTTCATCTTTAGGTATATATGAATATATATATATATAAATACAAGTATATATATATTTCTGGGTTTAAAAACAATGTAGACATCTCAATGTACATTATTGTCAAGCACAGACATACTGGTATGTGAGCAAGTGGATATACATATTTATGTAATAAAATACATGTGTGGGGACACATCTATACCTGCACATACATATATACAGTCTGTCTCAGTATGATCTGAAATGCAGATAAGGGTATAATATTAAAGCTTCACCAGTATATATTTTTTGTTAAGGGGTGCCACCTCCCCAATTTATGGAAGACTGAACACTGATCAGAATCTGAGCCTAAGCCTACAGTAGTACCAGATTCTGCTCAACTCCAGCCTCCACTCTGTCTGCAAATGTAGCTGGTAACAGTTAAGAGTTTGCTAGTGTGATAGGTGAGCTCCATCTGTCATGGCTAATATTGTGAGACAATTGTGCCTCCTTTTGTTTCCGTATTCCCTTGAGGACACATTCTGGAGGCATGGCTGTGTTTACCCTGCCATTTTTTATGTATTTATTTGTTTTTTGTAAAGTCAGTAATCATGTTTACTTTACTTCCTTCCCTAACTCTGTTTACCAGCTTTGGTGTGGTGAGATGACTAAGTCAATATATGTTGAAGAATACATAACAATGTTGTAATGAAAATTAGTGGTACTCTGAAAAGGCAGAGACATTGGCTGCTGTGTTTTGTACTGTTTAGTCTGGGGGTAATGAAGAGCTCACAGATGACCTGATTTCATTAAAGTAGGTCAGATTTGACTGAAACATCGCTTTGGCTCTCTTCCAGCAGTGCAGTATCTTTCTCCTCCATCCCTGCCTCAGCTCCACAGCACATTCCCCCCCCTCCCCCCCATCACCTCAGCATTTGCAGTCTTTCAGGGTTTTGATACTAACAGTTTTTAAATATTTAGCCAAATATATACCAAAATACTTAATTTCCACTTCTCCCTGTGTTTTCTTTCAGATGTGTGATGGAAAGGATGACCATATTTCCATCATTACTGCTGGAAAGATGTTGATGTGAAAGCATGGCACACTAGATAACAAACCATTTATGCACTATAGATATTTCTCAGTGAAATCCCATCTGGACAGAATACCTGACATTTTTACTGTGAGGCAGCTGAGTCAGATTAACTCTATGTTCATAAACAACTTTCTCTTTATTTGCTGTGTATTATATCCATGAGTTTAACACTGGAGTAGACCTTCTGATTTCATAGAATCATAGAACCATAGAATAGTTAGGGTTGGAAAGGACCTTAAGATCATCTAGTTCCAACCCCCCTGCCATGGGCAGGGACACCTCACACTAAACCATGTTGTCCAAGGATATTTGGTAATATCCTACCAGAAAAAGACCTTAAAAAAAAGAACTGAGAATGTCTTTACTAGTCCTTGTGCTCACAAATAATAATATATTAATAAATATTAGGCTATTCACAACTTTTGATGGTATAGATGTGAGACGCTGAAAACAAAGAATTTGGTATTGATGTCCCACAGGATGTCTGCTAAGCCAGTTTCCTTCTAACATCAGTGGGAGTAAGGTGGGATCTATAGACCAGAACTAAACAAAGACATTAGGGAAGCTATTCAGACAGTACTCAGACTGAAAAAAAATCAGGCCCTGTTAGAAAAAAAAAAAAAGATACAATAAGAAGGATAGAGAACACAGACATACTGAAAGAGCTTCTGAAAACACTGGGCTGATAAACACGTTCAGGCTTGCTGTTCAGCTGCTAAATCCACACTGGTCTTCTATCATGAAATATTCTTTTACCTTTATTACAGCCCTTCTATAGTTATAATGATTCCCAGAAAGAGATACAATATCCTATCCCCATTTAACAAAACTATCAGGTTTTTCATGTCAAAATGTCTCTGAAAAGGTATTGGCCAAAGTACATGGCCTTTCTTTTGCAGCATATTACATTTAAACTGAAGCCTATGTAACTGCTGGAATTTGGGATCTCTGCTTTCCCAACTCCCTCCACTTCTCTTTCTTGCCCTTAATTGTTGTTATTGTGCCTCTCATGACTTCTAAAGCAGGTGTTTTGTTCTGCCATTTGCTTCAGGTCATTACAGTAAAATCTTTTCATTCCTGAAATCTTTTTTTTCACCCCATTAGTCCTGAGACAAATAAATTGATTGTGATTTTCAGAGACAACTGGGGTGGTCAAGCAGTTCCCAGAGAAGTCTGTAATAAGATTACTTGTGTAAGTAATCTGAGGACCGTGGGCTTTTGAAAATCCCAAATCTTCTGGCTACATTTTGGCTTTTTAATATTTTTTCTTTTCACTTTCCCTTTACAAAGGGTATAGCAGCTTTACACACTTTGCACCATTACAAGTAAAACCAACATTTATTCTAGAATAGAAATATCATGTCTTGTTTAACTTAGAAAAATAAGACCTTCTGGATCATCAAGTTTGTCATCTGCTGGTATGAGAAACTCTGTTATTGTTTTGTTCCTATATATATTGGGTTCTGTTGCCAAACTATTTTGATTTTCTGTTCTGATCCAGTATTTTCTTGCAATAGAAGTTTGTTTGAACTGAAACACTTCCAAGAGTAAAAACCATAGCTCTGTAACAGCTACTAGGAAGGCAAAAAACCTTGTTACAGCTGAAACCAGGACAATATGTCAGATAAAAGCAATGTTTAAAATGGTCTGTATGATTTGATTTAAAAGAAGTAAGATTGCAATGTTTTCAGTAAAAGAATAAGAAAAGCTGTTTCCTTGAGAGGTTTCATCAAGTAAAGCATACTTATTCTTCAGGTCTGTCTGTGAGTATCTGAAGGGGGCCTACAGGGATGCTGGGGAGGGACTATTCATTAGGGACTGTAGTGGTAGGACAAGCGGTAACAGATTTAAACTTAAACAGCAGAGGTTTAGATTGGATATAAGGAAGAAATTCTTTACTGTTAGGGTGGTGAGGTACTGGAATGGGTTGCCCAGGGAAGTAGTGAATGCTCCATCCCTCGCAGTGTTCAAGGCTAGGTTGTATGAAGCCTTGGGTGATATAGTTTAGTGTGAGGTGTCCCTGCCCATGGCAGGGGGTTGGAACTAGTTGATCTTAAGGCCCTTTCCAACCCTAACTATTCTATGATTCTATGACTTGGAAGTCCTTTGTGTTAATACCTTCTTCACTTTCTTATGACAGAGGGTTTGCTTGTCTGTGCTGTAGGGATGTACCATTATCACCATTTTATCAATGAGAAAGTAACAGGAAACACCAAAAGAATTTCCTGTGAGCTATGGCAGTACAAAGGACAAGGCAGCAGAAAATCAACCTCACCCCAAGAATACTTGGATACCCTCTTCTGTGTAATACTACAAAGCATTCCCGGTTTGGGATGTCTGATGATGCTGGTGGGAATTTAGGCTACAGTGAACCTCATGAACCCAGAGTTTGCAGGTTGTGCGACCTGGGTTATGACCTGGGTTACTCCAGGGTGAACTGTAGTGTTGTTACTGACTATAGTTGTGTTGACAGCTGTATCTGTTGTTTCTTTTCTAACAGAAAGATGCAAAAGATGTGTGCTCACTGATTTTTTTCAATACAGATTAACTGGAAGGATCTTCATTTTCAGCCTCAGATTCATCTTTTATAAGCTTCAACAAAGGCATAATACTTCAGTTTACCACCACCCTCAAATCAAAGAAGAGAGATCAAACCCCTGTCTTGAAAAGATTATGCAACTCAATAGGACCTGATCTTGTTGTATTATTGCATCCATTACAACAGCACAGTTCAGGCAGGTGTTAGTTTCAATTAACCTGGGATTCAGGTATTCACAACATCTTGTCTGCCAATTACTCGCATAATTACATGGCCCAGGACTGTAGAATAGAATCAGCCATCATGCTAGGCATGTGTGATTACTGAAGAAAAGAGGAATTCAGAGGATGTATGAGTAAAGCACAGCTTCAATGATCATGGACAAAAGTGGTCTTTAGTGAAGAAAGCTTATTTACTAGGCTCTTGCTGATCTCTTGAATGCAGGAACTGTGCCAAGAGTGTTTGTGTGACACGCAGATGCCTCACAGCTGTCCTTTGTTTTTGTATTCTTATTCAGCCAGTAGGTAAAGTGAGAACTTACTTAGCATTTTTCAAGGAAGAAACTGAAAGGCATTCCAGGGAGCTAATGATACAGCCATGTATGGCAAGAAATCAAAATATGAGAGTCAAGAAAACCTTAAATCCAACTTTCTCAGCCCAGGATGTCAGCTGAAAAAGACAACTGCTGACATTTTGACCTGAAATATCCACTGACTTGGTCGATATGAATACCTTTTTTGTACGTCTCTGTCACTGTACTGTCAAAAATCAATCCACCATGGGCCTCAACATAAAGATCTTTTAAGGTCAAAGGCCAAAGGTCTTTCTGAGCCATAAATGCCATGTATCTTTGTACTATTTTAAGCTATAATGCCATAGAAAATGTGAAATTATGGCTGAATGTTGTGAAAAGTAGCAAGTAGCTTCAAAAGCTAAATTGTATACACTTAATTATATATACTTATTAATGTCATATAAGCTTAATGATTATAACATTATGAAGGAAGCAATAGAAAAGTAAACTGTTTTTTTTTTTCTTATACTCACCACATAGATCCAGATTATGTTAACCTAAAACTCTTTCCAGCAAAATAGCTATACATTTCAGTGGAACAAATCGTGAGGAGGAATGCTGCTCAGTACTGATGGCAAAATACGAGTCTGTATTTTATCATCAGGAATGTGATGTGAATATGATATAAAGTTAATATCATTTGACAATGTTACAAGTGTCTGTCTCATTCTAAAGGAGAATCTAGGCTGTGATAGCCTACTTTTTATATGTGATATTTTTAGATGCATAATAGATTGATTTTTGTTGTTATTTTGGTGGTGAACTTTTTTCCTTTCTTTTTTTTTTCTTTAATACAAGAACCTCATCAAATGTAATGCTTAGTTTGAAATTTCTTCAACATTTTCTTATTTAGCACAAACATTTAAACAGGGAAATTCTCAGCAGGCAAACATATCTGCACTTTTTAATTTTTATAGAAACCCTTTGCTCCAAGTAGAACCCATGGGATATGATTAACTGCTATAATATGGCTAAGGCATGATTGCATGCCTCTCTCCATACGAGTTTGTCTTCATGTGTGTATTTATTTACCTAGATAATTTTAAAAAATCTAAATTATGTGATTTGTAAATGCTATATTTAAGAATTTATGTGGTTTTCTAGTAAGGGAGCTAATATGGCTTCTGCTTGCCAGGATAAAGCAATTGAAACCTATACCAATTCTCTGGGAATTATAGCACCAAAAGCTCAGGGACATTTGTCCCACAGTGCAGTCTTTTCTTGATGTCATATCTGTACACCTTATATCAATCACAGAAATAATCTGTTTGACAGCTGTGTGTTTGAGGCATTGTGATACATGAAAGTTCCAGATTAATATGTGAGCTCAGAGATATTTGTTGCCATGAAATAACAGTTTTAATGCAGTTTGAGTGTTGTTTGTTTTCAGAGATCAGGTTTAAGAAAAACAATCACACCCCAAACCTGTGGATATCTTTGCTCTTATGTGCTGTTTTAGAGAACAAAATCCTCTTCTGGATAACATATATATGCTGGTAAACACGTTCCTGAAGGGAGACTTACGCAACTCCCACCCAGTGCCACTGGTGAGAAGCAGCAAGATAGAAGGTTTCCTGTCTTTTATTTATTACTGTTCTTAATATCACCGTTGAAGGACATCTCAAGCTTTTTGTGCTCTACAGAGATTTTTGAGTGTGGCTGTTTTGAAGTATCCTCTTTTTGTGGGGTTGGAACAGTAGGGCAAAGGAGAAGAAATGGGGTGACAGCAGTGAGCCGTTTGACTCCAATGACACAGATGAGTGAGCTGCATCTTGCTTCTGCATTCTCATAAAGTTAGTTTGGGATATATAGGCAGGAACATTACCTGTAAGACACTGCAATTACCCTCCTGTGTTCTCCAGGTTTGCAAAATCTCAAGTGTAACAGTGCCAAAGCCTTTTTGGGCTGTGTGTTACAGGAAAGATATAACTGGCCTGGACAGAGTACAAAGATAATAATGCGATGATCAGAGAATGATCCAGAAACATGTTTGGCTGGTGTATGGCAGGACCCTGCAAAGAGGAAAAGAATATGGCACATAGGAAGTATATGAATAGCTTAGGTTAACCATTAAAACTCCATTCTATTGGAAGTTCTTTAGAAGCACTGTAATGAGCTGCATGTTGAGGCTCTGGAGTCCCTGTTAGAGGAGGCATATAAAAGTAGGTTAGACAAAACAGCTCACAGAAATTAAGTAGATGTGATCTTCTGGTATAAGAAGATGGATCAAGCATTCTCTGGAGGCTTTTTTTCACCTCTATTCTATCTTATATCTTTAGGCAGGTATAAATCTATCATAGTTGAACAGATTGTTACATGCGATAGCTTTTAGAAGTGGCACAACCTTCAGGGTAAGCTTTGGGTGAACAGATCACATCTGTCAGCATTGTAAAGTAACCATAACTGGCTCTAATTAGCAGCCTATATGGCAATTTTAGCAGTTAGGACAACAACTTGGCTATAAAGAATGAATGATCCTTTCACCCCAGTGGGTGTTTCTTCAAGCTGAGTGAAGCTGGTAAGTCAGAGCAGGGAAGCTGACAGTGCTGCTATCCATGATGTATCTTTTTTTCCTTCCCTATACTGCAGAGGATGTGGGTCTCCGGGACTGTGCATTCAATGTCTTTCACAAGCGCTGCTTTCATACACAGAATAACTTACTTGTGCCTTCGTGTTCTGTACTGAAAATTGTACGGGTTTCAGTGGAGAGGATGAAGGGAGGGAGAGGGGAGGAGAGATTTATGATAAGCAGGTAGTTGGCTGCTCTTCACCGAAGTCATGTAAATAGAGCAAAATTCTGACATCAGCACATTTTCAAACTTAAGCACTGTTGTGAGCTCTCCTTTTAGATGTGGGTATGTTTTAGACAGGGTGGAAGGATGACCCAGGAATTCCTCTCAGCCTCATGCATAAATATTTGCATCACAGGCTTCAAGAGCCGGGGAAAAGCAGTCTTTCCTCTTCCTCCCCCAACTGCATGTCTGTCTCTCAGTTTTCTACTATCCCAATGGCAAAAAAATACACTTTCAGCTGTGATGAGTGCTTCCGATTTGTAATCCTGGCCAGTCTGTGTCTTTGAAAACTGCCAGAATTGTGAAGGATGCTGGTCTTTGCCAGATGCTCATATCTGGGGTCAGAAAAAGGCTGATCTTTTGAATTCGGTCTGTGCTAAAGCCAGAAGGCATATGTGCTGTACCTGCCTGAGGGTTGCTTGAGATTGCAAGCCTGATAAATTTCTGTCTGTCTTTTCAACCACCTTCTTTGTTTCTCCCACATTGGAGCTGCATAAATTCACATTGCTTTCTTTGTTATATCTGTTTCATTTAAAATACACAGGAAGCTTTGTACAGAAAGTGAGAGGTTCTGGAGCTTTGGCTCTGATACCTCCCAGTATGAAAAACCCAGACAAATTCGTGACAGAGCATTAAGAAGAGCTGTTCAGAGGACACCATTTAGAGAACACATCAGACTAACCCAGTCGTTGGGATGCTGATGCAAACAGTGACTGCTTAAACACAAATAAAAGTGAACCACAAGTCTTTGTAAATGTGGAAAGAGAAACAGTGTAATAGTGTGATTTATCTAAAATCACAGTGCATGTAATTTGATGAAATTAGGGGGAAAAATGGATGCTCCCCTAATTCCCACAAACATATCCACCCCTTAAAAATCAGTAGGGTAACTGAAGTGGCATGTCAGCCCTGTGGCAACTGTCAGATAAATTACACAACAGTGAAGAAATCTCCTGAAAGTAATGCAATATCCAGCTAACTGTTTTTCCTCTTTCAGAAAAAGACCTTGAGCTGCTACAGTTGATTCTACTACAGAAATGTTACAAAATTTCTTACTGAGAAGGCAGATCTGTGTTTTTGTGCATGAATAAGCCTTTTATTTTCTAGACAGAGTGCAAATGGAGGCACAGTGAAAATTATTAAAGGGCACTAACAAGGGAATACCAGTCTTTAGGCTAATTTTTGGGTAACTATTTCTATTTATTTTTTCATTAAACAAAGTCTGCAGTTGCACAGATTGTTGTTATGAAGTCTCTAAAGCCCTATAAAGCATGGTAATGTAAGTTTTCAGAATTTAGCAAGTCTAGCTCTGGGATTTTACTATTACCTAATGTTTCCATTCTATGGTACTGTGAAAGCGCTATAAATGGCACCTTTCATGAACTAGCTCTTCTGAGACTAGCAGGCTGCTTCTGCAGCGTGCTGGTGGATCTTAAAAAACACACACAGACACATAGACACAGAGGCGCACACACACACACACACGCACACACACACACATAGGCACACTTGGGCAGCCCCATTATGAAAGCTTTCATAAGAAAGCAGAATTGTCCCACTCATAGCCATTATATCTGATGACATTCTTAATACTGGCTATTGTTTGCAGAAAGAAGCTATTGTCTAAGCTTGCATATCTGCTGACCAAAGCACATGTAATAAGCATAGCTTTGGACAAACTGAGCCTAGCCCCAGGGAACAGCTTAGCGGTGAGTAGGTTTGAATGTCCTGATTCAGTGGTGAGCTCCAAAGAGGAAATGCCCACCATTATGTAAGGATTGCCGTTTATCTAAAGTTTGAAAAAACATCATTTGTCCCTTTGTGTCCATAAAGGAGATAGGCCTTATTGAAACAAGACATAGTGTTAATGAAAAGTTGTCTGAATAAGAAAAAATAATTCTGCATTAGAAAAACCCTAACTCATCTACACTATCATTCTATTAAGCGATCAACAGACAGATAGTTTAAAATACAAAACTTTTCAAGAAGATACAGAGTTGCAACTTCAAAAGAGATGGAAAACATCTTTGCATGCATGTGTGTTATCTATACCTTTGGCAGTTTGGCTTTGACAGTGATCAGGAAATATCACGTGGCACTCAAAAAGAAAATACCAGAAATCATGTGGAAATAACTTCAAAAAGGCACTGGAACATTTTCTGGTTTTCTTATTTTATTCAGCTCTTAGTTACATTCAGTGGGCATTATTCAGCCTCAAGGTGCAAAATAAATACATAAATAAATAAATAAAAGGAGTAAATTCAGAGTAGATCAAAATGATTTATTAAATATTGAATTATTAAAGCATGATTATTATTTTTCCTGTTTCTGAATAGCTTCTAAAGTAATTTTGATTCCTGTGAACAGCATACTATTTAAAAGTACTCATAAATTGTTTATTTCTTGACTGGGTTTTTTTTTCAGGTTTAGTTTTCCTGCTGTACTGAGATCCATACAGCCTAGATTATGAAGTCACAAGCAATCATTGTAGTCATCTAGACTGACATATATATTTTCAGTTTGAACTTGAGTATGAAGTGTTTTGAAAAACATTTTTTGTCTTGATTGAAAGCATTTGTTAATTGCTCCACTGGCTGATTACCCTCACTGCTAAAAACTTGTTCTTTATTTCTAGCCTTAGCTTCAGCTTTCAGCCACTGTATTTTGTAATGTCTTGGACCAAAGAGACCACCATCAGGATTTTATTTTGTGTGCTTTATAAACTTTGCTGTCCCTTGGCCTTCACTCTCAGTCTGAGTTTCTGGGATCTTTTGGTACAAAGAAAACTTTCTTAGTAGTCCTCCAAATTCTATAATGATTCAAATGATTCTATGAATGTCTTCAATCTTTCTAGACTCTTTTAAACAGTGATGTAAGAACTAAACAAAATATTACAGGAGCAGTTGCATGAAGGTCAGATGCTGAGGTAACATGAACTTTGAGCACCTATTCAACATGCTTTCAACATGGAAAGGTTGTATTAGCCCTCCTGGAAACAAGGACACAAGGGAGCTTTGATCAACAAGACTATTCACACTTGAGGACATTAAAACAAAATTTCCATGCAGTCTCCCAAGCTTTGTCCCACTGACCTAAACTCCTCATGATTTATCAGTATTGCAACCATCATTTCCAAACTCTAACTGCAATTATTTTGTGTTTGTTCCATATTTTTAAGAAAACAATAAGTAAAATACAGACAAGAACAATTCTGTAGAAATGACCTAATTTTATAACAATATTTTGAGAGATGTTTGTTTTCCACTGTTAATCAATAGGTGTATGTTCTGTAAAACCTGCATGTGCCACATTAATTTAGCATCAACTAATTAAATGTAAGGTAATTTAAAGTTGAAATTCTAAGGGGTAAGACAGGGTTAATACAGTTCACTTCATCTATCAATCAATCCACAACCCCATAAAAATATATTGCTAGTTTGACAGAATTTTTCTGTATAGTTTCCTCAGTTGAGATCAGTTATATTTCCTTCCTTTAGCTCTTTGCAGAGTCCTGTATCAGCTGGGACTCTGTGCTTATTTTGCCTGAGTTCAGTGTCAACATAACAGTTTATTACAGCAATCTTCTTGCTATCCTTTTCAAATATTTGCATAGCTTTTTTATTTTTCTTGCCCTCTGGGACATCTGTAGAAAAGTGTCAAAAATGACCCAAGGTAGCCTTAGGTAGCACATTTGAAACTCTTATGTATATTACTGAGACATGATTTGGAGAGGATTAACATTCATACTTCCTTAAATTTATATGGAAGTCCTTCCTTATCACCTCAGAAATATGCTTGTATACATTTTATGCAAAAAAGATGGAGATATTTGAAGAAATTTTGGAGTGTTTTGAGCTGTTTTAACTGCTATCACCACCTTTACCTAGGAAGAAAAAATCAGTTAAGCTATTCATTCTCAATGTATGTCCACAAAATATGGACTTCTCAAAAATACATACTTTTCTGTTTATCCTTTATCCTGATAAAACTTTACTTCTCTTGGTTCCTTTTTGCTTACAAACATTTTAGGAGAACAGGAAAAGTTAGAAAAAGAAGCACAAAAATGTTCAATGATATGGAACCTCTCTAAATGAGAAATGACTCTATTGACTGGCACTCAGCCTTGTGAACAGATGCATGAGAGTGCATATGGTGCAGGTCTACAGAATCATGTAGGAGACAGAGAAGGTTAATAAGGAACAATCATTCTGCATCTCTTTGAGCATAAAACCCAGGCAGTATCAAATCAAATTATCAACTGGCAATTGAAAACAGTGAGGGGATTCTTGATGCAGTGTATGATTAAACTCAGAAATTTCGTGGTGTTGGATGCTTGCAGATGCTGAAAGTTTATGCAGATTAAGAAAATGGTAAATTCACATGGAAGAAAATCCTTTCAGGGCTGTTAAGCAAAGACATTCACATGAGCTCAGGAAGTCTTTGAGCCATAAAGCACTTGAAAACTGGATGTGTATTCTAGGGATGTGTTACCACAGGCGTGCCCTGTCCTGATACTCTTTCCCAAGAGCATCTGCTTTTGGGAAATCTATTAATGATTGTAATAAATTAGATTGTCTTGACCTAAGATGGGTCCTCCTATTTGCTACAACTAAACACTTTGCACCAATGTTAACTGTCATGTACATCTGCTCAGCTATGTCATATGCTGTTGCTCATATTCCTTGAGTAGCTGAATATCTTTTTGTAAGCAAAACAAAACCAGCACAAAATAATAGATGAATAAGTGCATGACAAGCAAAAACCAGCTAATCCACATGCATAAATACCTTTGCTGGCATGTGAACACGGGTATTGTTTGGAACATCTATCTCTGCAAAGATAGTGTGACCAAAAAGCTTAACTGCAAAAAAAATGAGTATGATCAAAGATGAGCTAACAGCTGCCATAAGCCGAAGAAGGACTCACAAACACTGCTTTTGTGCTCTCCTACTGGCTCCAGGCAACAATAAGTGCACTGAAGTTGATGTGATTAATTCAGAACTACACCACTGTAACTTTAAGTTTTAATCCAGTACAAAATACAGATGGAATGTTTCCTAGGTCCTTATTTACTGAGGGTTTTTTTAATGATCCTCTGTTGTATCATTACTGCAATATGTGTGAGCATGTGGAATGGCATGGGCAGGTATTGCGATGTCCTGGCGAAATTTGAGGGTAAGGTGTCAGGCCTGAACAGCGAGAGCCTTTGAAATGACCGATGTGGGGCTCCACTCTTTGACAGATGGGTTACAATGTTATGCTGCATAGAGAGATTCAGTGGTTTTAGCCTGTTAACAGAATTCCCAGTCCTACAGCCTGGCTGAGGCATATTGTTCAGGGTTAGATTCCTTGGGGACACTGAAGGTCAGGCGAAGAAGCCTATTTCTCTCCATTGACTGCAGAGCAAACCTCAGGTGATTAGGTTAGATATAGATATCAAATTTCTAGATGGCAGTTTATCTCATTTTAAATCCCTAGAGGACTGTTCATCTCATCTTAAAATGTGTACCTAAGAAAGGTCAGATGAATTGTCATCTGAAATGGCTATTTTTCTCTACTGACCACAGAGGCAGTTTAAGGTCAATAGCTTAGACTGAGACATCTAGCTTTAATATAGTTAAAGACGGAAATGTAGAATACCACCTTTTAGCTTCATGTTGAGTGGATTAAATGCCGTGACAGATATTCTCCTAGTCAGTAATAAATGTAGTATTGCGTGTTTCACAAGTTAGCAAGACCTGCAAAGTCTTCATTTTAAATTAGATTTCACTCAAGATAATGTCAGTGAGCAATTTAACTATTTTCAGAAAATTCTATATTGCCCTAGGATCTTTATGACTTGACTTGAGAGCAAAGACATCCAAAGCTGGGACAAAAGAAACTATAAATACCAGATGTGTCTGTGTGTGTGTCACAGTGAGTCACTTCCAAAGGCAGAAAGGAGTCCTAAGCTGTCTGCAGTGTATGTAAAATGAGATTTCCCATGAATTTGTGAGTTATCATGATGCATAACCCAGGATTAGCATAAGAGACCAAAAATGTTCCAGATAGTTAGTCAACAGTCTTTGACATGGAATGCTATTCCGTCAAAATTAGAAGGTTTCCAGTGATTGTAGCAATATGCATTTTTAATGGAATAATTTCAAACTGCTGTCATATTAACTTACAGAATAGCATATAGGATTTTATGGGCATTTTCTTTTTAATCAGATCTAATAATTACATTTTGAGTTTGATGTAATAAAGGTTATTTAATCACTTTAGATTGTGTGAAATTTTATTGCTTTTTTGCACTTCTAAAATGTAATATTATACTGCAATATTTGAATAATTTCAAAAGAGTTCATTTCAACACTACAAAAAAGTAAAGAGAGAAATGTTTAATAAAGTCCCTTTGCCATTTATAAACCAAAATATTTTAGTAATTTTGGCTTCTGAAAAATATTTTGAGACATTAAGCTTGATTCTCTACCACATGCCAGAGTTCAACAGGAAACTTACTTTCCCTCCAAGTCTGTTTTTTGGCTATTTAGAGTCTCAATGACTGACAAACTAAATTGTCAATGGAATGTATTCATTCATTTATATCTACAGTATTGTCCCTGTCTGCTTTGTTTTCCTCTGAGTCCTTATTTTTCATCAGCAGCTTGGAAGTGAATCAGTGTCTGCTTATTTTCTAAGGGAACTGTAAAGGGAAGGGCTGGTAATTGTCTCATAAAAATATTTGTCACAAAAACATGTTTGTTTTAAAATGTACTTTTATCCATGGATGATCTCATGCCTTAACGTTTTCATCTGTGAGGCACTTTTGAATTCTCACAATGTCCAGAATGTTATTATACAGCCAGGTGGGCTGTTAAGCCTAAAGCTGGGCTCAGGGTTTGTCCACACTGACCCTTCTGAGGTCATCAAGTCCAAAAATATTTGTTTAAAATTTAAAAATATTTGTTTGAATTCTCAGAATTTCTCCTAAAGAGCAGGGATGCAGACATTTGCATGTTGAGGAGGAACCAAAGTCAACTAGTCTCCAGAAAATAGGTCAGTTTGTTTTCTCATTGATGCTTATCTATCTCAGAGATAACCCTTTTGAAACATATGAAGTTACAGCACAATAAAAAATGTATGATTTATATATGTTTGATCCACTGCTGTATGGAGAATATGTTAATTGACCTTGTCTGTTTCAACAGTGGACATCACTGAACCAGAACTAAGTGTCACAGACCTAGATAATAAGCTGTTTTAAAAGGGACCTCTATTATTCCTTTTCCCTCTTTTTCTCAAATGTGGCTAAAATGTACTATTCTGTGAACACTACTCTGTGTTTGGACATCACTACTCAATAGAAGTGGAGGACTAATGGAAATTTCAGAGGTATGTCAATATATTCTCAACACAGAAACTTCTCAGCAAGGTGTAGTTGCTTATAAGGTATTTTTAGACATGGAACCATAAGTTTGTGTTTCTTTATTTGTGAATATACTTCAAAAAGATGGTGAAGAATGGGGGCCACCATAGCAGTCATAGAACTGTGGGTAGTAGCACCTCCATTTGTTATACACAAAATATAACAAATGCTACATACAAATTTGTTGTATACAAAATGTTAACGTTTGATTATTTGATGATGTTTGCATTACATGTACAATCTCACTTGATACAAGAGTCTTTTATCTTTTTATAAGGCTAGGAAATACATTGTCTGCTGATGTGATGAATAAAAATAAACCTGAGTTTTACTTGTATAATTTGAGAGATAAGTAAAACTGAATAATTGGATTGTTTCCAGTTCTGCATAATTCATTATGCTATTTTTTGAACCAGCACAAATTCTGAATTGAAAGTGGCTCCAGGGTGGGCAGTAGTTCAGAGAAATGTAAAACAATATTTTACAAATTAATAAAATATTTTTATCACTCTCATTTTATTTATTAATTTTTATTTTTTTTTTTAAAGAAATTCACAGAAGTCCTTTATGGCAGGGAAAAATACTTGTCAGAGAGAGAAATTTTGCATGTGTTTACTTGGTGATCTAAGCATGTTTGCAGCTTATACCGTTAGCCTGGCTTTAAGCTTTAAGCTAGAATTTGCCATTGATAATAATGTAGTCGTAACATCCATAAAAGTGCACCATGAAGTCGCAGCATGATTGGGATCCTTAACACCCATGCAGGTCTTTGGACAAACACTTGAGCCACAGTCACATTGAGCTCTGTGCTGCTTCCAGATACATGGATAGCTGTCTCTCCCTACTTCAATTGCTTTGAATAACACCATTAAGAAGTCTTGTGGATCTCAGCCTTTTTCGTATGCCAGTGAGAGGGCACTGCATACATTTTTTTTTCAGAGAAAATTGTGGTGCTAAAACCAGAAGAAATTATGGTTGGGAGTTGAACATGGAATAAATGAATTTTAATATTTAGGCAATAAACTTAAGAAAAAAAGCTAACTTGAAGGTGTTTTCAGATCAAAACTGGGTGCCTTTGTGTTTTAATCAAGAACACCATACCTGGGCTTAGTATGAAAGTGATATAATTTAGTACCTAGGGTGGAGTTTAGGTGCCATAGGTGTGCAGGATGTAAGATCAGGTCGTCTGCCAGTCATAAGAGTGGTCCAAACCTGATCTTATGGTCCTCTGAAAAGAAAGGCCTTTCAGGTTTATTTTTTGCTGTTTGTTTAGTTACATAGTGTTATTTTATCTGTAGTGATTACAGTGGGGTAATATTGAACATAAATTATTATTTATATAAATGGTTCTGCAAGGTTTGGCCTGGGAATGGAGATGTTTCCTGTTGGAAATTGCAAGCTGTTTAAAACTGAACCTTTGTTTCACTTCCAACCCCTAAAAAGAAACTAAATTATTTAGGGGAAAAAACGCTAAAACCCAAAAGCCATTTGCCAAAAATATCTCAGGAATGCAGTGGAATAGCTCTGTGGGGTGTAACATCATGTGTTTGTGCCAACTGGAACACTGGAGAAAATATTCAGCAGTACTAGTGCAAGAGCATCACTGAGTCCTACCAAGATTTCATCCCTGTGATAAAAGGAATAACACAATGGATGCAAGCCAGTGCTGCTTTATGTGTATTAAACTGATATAAGCCTCTATGTGAAGTCTGCATTGTCTAATTGAACAAATTGAGTTGAATTATGTATTTTTTAAATGTTGATAAGTCTTTAAACAGCAATTCTAACTAGGCAAAAAGTTGAAATTAGGCTGCTTCTTGACCAAATATCAGTAGTCATCACAGCAGCCACAGTATTTACACAGTAGTCAACAGAATTTATTTAAATAAAAATGTCTATTTTTTTGTAATATTCCCTCACAGTTATCAAACAAATACAATTAAGACAAACTGAGTAAATTGTGAGAAATAGAACTGAAGGAAAATACCACTGTTTGTTCCTGAGGGAAATAATGTTTACTTTCATCCTAAATCAGGTGGGAGCCAACAATTTAAGCACAAGGTCAAAAGCATGGAAACGCATTCCCAGACTGTTTTGGCTTGTACAAATTCAAAGATCTGAGAGCAGAAAGCTTTGTTGTATTTACTCTTAGGCAGATTTTTCTGGGAGATACACCACCTTGCATTCAACCCTGTCATATCTTGCAGAATTGGTAGCGTTCCCTGAGATCCTACTTGGAAAAATATCAAGACAAAAACTCCAACCAAACAAAAATGACAGAAGGAAATAATGTTGGTGATTCTTTTTTATTGGAGATGTTACTGAACCTAAGTCCAAGTTGGTGCTAGAGCTGTCAGGTGGCAGAGGGCACAGGATTTTTCCCAGGTGAGATGTAAAATTAATGCTGGGGTGGTTAAATAGTTAATAGTACTTTTTTTCTTTTTTTTTTTTCTTTTTTTAAGATCAAAAGGCTTAACTCCAGCATCCTTGCCAGATTCTGACTCAGCTCATTACATCATAAACTCATAAAGTTCATCCTGGAGAAAGTATTATATTCTTCCTTTCCTCAGCTGTTTGTTAGGTGTCACTGTGCCCTGGCATACAGCTGCTGTATCCCATTAAAAAGATGGTTTCAGTGAAACTTATACAAAACATAGTATTTAATAACATAGCAAGGCTGTTTTGTGGTTCTGGATTAACCCTGAGGGCTTTCCCTTTTATTTTATAACTGATCCTTCATGGTTTTATTTCTCCCTCTTATGCCTCTCCCTAAAGCTTTCAGCTGTTTTTTCAGTTTTAAGCTCCCATCCTGCCTTCATTGCCTCCCTCATTTCCATTTTCCAGTGTTGAATCTTACTGCATTCAGTACTTTAGGCTCTAGCCCCTAGAGACAAATAATGTATAATGCCCAGGGAAGAACAAGCTATTTCTCTCTCTCTCAATCTCAGTATGTTTTTAGTTTTCATGGCTTTAGGGAAAACTTGGTGATGTAATCCCAGTGAATCTTGACTGCAAACTCAAACCCAGAATTTCAAAAATCTTGATTTTCAATCGCAGGTTGTGATTTTGGAAGGTACCACCTATTCTTTTTGAGCTGGAGATTCATTTTATTCTAACATGTCTTACCAAATCCCTCTGGGGTATGAGCGTACCCTCTTCCTCTGGCATTATAGACAATTACCATTTGTCGCACAGCTGCTTATGAAGAGATGCCAGTTCTTTTATTTTTTACAATGATGCATCCACACTTTAGAGGACTTCCTCCTCATAAAGGACTACCATACCAGCAGACCTTCTCCTTAGAGGCACTGCACATCTTCATGGCTTCTGGATGAAGCACCTGACCCAAAATTTCCATGCACCAGTCTGCAGATTATAAGATTCTGCTCATAATTTCTAAAACCTTTGGGATATTTAAAGGCAAATGGCATGAAACAAGCTAGGAATTTCCAGTACCACACTAATGCTTTCACTAGTATCCTGTACACACTGTGTCCAGTCTGGAACCAAGTTGCCTACTCATCATGATTTTTGACACAACATCTCAACCCAGAGCAGTGTTGTTCAGATTTTTATTGAAAATGGAAACACAGTCAGGCTTGAACTTAGTTTGAGACCAAGACCTCTCACCCAAGGGCTCATATATATATGATGAGGACCCATCAGTACAGCCTGTAGTATCCCACCTGTGTTTCCAGTTTGATACAGTAACAGTCCCTGCGTGTTTTAATGGCACTGCATGGCTGTGCACTGCCAGCTGAATATATCCTCAAGTACCTAAACAGATTAGCTTTAACACAAGGAAATTTCCCAAAGTATAACACCGTGATTAGCTTGATCAAAATCCAAGATGATCCCAGAGCAAGACTGATCCAAGCGATTACAATATCAAGCATGCCTAAGTCATTGTAGTCTATCTGGAATTCTTGAAGCAAGAATCAGAAGACATGGATTCCAATTATAACTTTGTCAGATGCATTCTGTGTCCCAGGACCAAACCGCTCTCCTTAAAGCTGAAGCTTGTCAGGGAAGGTTCTGTCTCCTTTACCGTGTTTGCACAGCATATAGAACAGTGGAGCTTGTTTTGAAGGTGAAAAATAAAGAGAGGATAAAAAACTATACAGTTTATCACAGGTATCATAAGTCTAAGAACATGTTTTGTGTGCTTTCCTTATCAGAAAAAGCCAAGTAAATACGTTCCCTTCAGCAGTTTTATAATATATTTTCAGTAATGGACATCAAAAATTATATAAAATAAAATAATTTTTAATGTAGGTTCCTATCAAGTTTCTGAGGCAAAATACAATCCTTAAAAGACTTTCTTATAATGCACATTTTGTAGAAATGGACCTTTATTTCTTGTTCCTCTTCAGAAATATTTAACTGTTTTAGCATAGCAGTTCCTTGTAATGAAATGAAAAAAGCCACCTGTAAATAATCTCATTACATTGAAGTGAGTTTCATTTTTTTAATTCACTTTGAGCTGTAAATGCCAGCCATTATGATTTCCATATCTGCCACCTAATAATCTGAATTCTTACTGGTGTTAAAGAATTGTTCCCTGTCACATTTTTAATGTTGGCCACAGTAATTTATGAGAACTAGAAACTAGAGATTTCCTCTTTCTGCCGTAATCCTTGCATCTGGTTCAAGAACACCATGCTCTTCATGTTAGCTGATTAACTTGCTTTACCATTCCCTAGGTTTTGAAACATTCCTGTGTGATACAGACCCACACAAGGTTCAGTTTGCTACCACCATCAATCATTTGGCATCCTCAGACGGGTGAATGGGGAATAATTCTTGCTGGATACTTTAGTGTGACCCCCTCCTATCCTCTAGGCAAGCTGAGGACTTAACCCTAACCCTAATCCTAATGCTACACTTCACTAACCAGTGTGAAATCGTGGGGGTAGGCACTGCTAATTTTCTCATGATATAGCACCACAGCACTTTCTCAACTAATTGCCAGGCATGGTTTAGGGAATAGCAATGCCCAAGGACTGGTCTTAAGAACACTTTGGAGGCAGCTGCAGGTGATGAAACAGTTTAGTTATATGGATGCAGGTACATGTGTCCCTTCCAGGATGAGAAGACTCCCAGCTTTGTTAACTCATGAGTTTAGACATGGACAATTTAGCCAGATGGCCCCACAAGGCAGCTTTCCATTCTTGCCCTGGAACACACTCACTTGTGCTCTATTTCTGTGCTGGTAGGAGGCTGGACTGTTCATGGATCCTCTGTATACCACAGCTGTTTTTCAAAGGATGCCAAAGTCCATGGGTCAGCCCCTGAAGACAACCTTTGTTGGGAAACACAGCCATTTCTCACCATTTTAACTGTCCAGGGAACTAGGATCGAGAAGAAACTGGTCAACAAGAACTGTTTGACCTTCCATCAGACTTTCAATGTCATAGGAATACTGGTGCCATTTAAACAGCTATAGTAGATGGCCTGAAAAAAGCCCTCTACCACTCTTACCCCATGTATAGAGTGCAATAATATTACTCTTCCTCCTCCTTGAAATGCTGTGATGAAATATCTTCTGATTGTCAGGTGTTGTTATTAGCAGAACACGTATATTTTTCAACTGCAGGCTGGTACTTGTGCCTACACACAAATACTGAGAAAAGTGAGAGAAACGAAATGCAGGAGAATGAATGGTGAAACCTGCTGTTTTAACAAGTTGGAAATGAAAACATAATGTGGTACACAACTCATTAATTAATTTTATTACAACTTTATGCCAATTTTTATTAGATTTTTTACTGGATTAGGAATTGCATTTTGAGATTATGTTAAAAATGTGATGGTGTTTGCCTATTCTCATAGTAGATGTAAAGTTTCAATGGTCTTATTTTAATATGTATTTCTCCTATAATTTAGCTTTTGCCATTTGGCAAACTCTTTAGAGTCAAACATTTGGCATAAAATCAAGTCTAACTCTTTGCAGTCAGAGATTAATGATCTGTCCATAAAGTTTCTTTACTGTATGGTTAATTCCCTTAGCATTAAGTGCTTCCACTTACTAATGTTACTTTAGCAGTTTGTAAATGACATTAACAAATAGCAGTCATTTTACGGTGGTTTTATGGCACAACTAGCTCCAGTGATGCTATTTCTTCTTCCTCGCAATTAGAAGAAATATTTTAATCCAAATAGTACATCTGTCAAGGAGCTGTCAAAAGGAAAAGGCTAATAGGAATATTCTTTCATATGCTCTGAAGAAAGCTGATCACATGTATGGATTTAGCGAACATGCACTGTCAGTCAATGCAAGAAGAAATAGCAGTCATGCAAGAGTTTCCATTGATTTAGACAGTGATCAAGAGAAAACAGTTTACTGTACCGCTACTGTTTTCGTTTTTTAATTCCAGCCACAGAGAGCCTCTGTTCTCAGAGGAGATCTGTGTGTCAATTCATAAAAAGAAAAGCCATCTCTGGTGTCACTGGCTAACATTCAGTTTTAATAAACATTTAATTGATCCAAGCCTCTACTGTTCTTAAAATGCATCATAGTACAGCACATTGAATACCTGATATTTGATACTTGAAAATTTTAGTTATATGAGCAGTATAGCAATAAATACAGACAAATTAAATTTAGTGGTTAAAATACAATTTTAGCATAGCTGATTTCTGCTATACAAATACAAATTTTAACTTCAACAATTTTTTTTCTAAAAGAGAAAATGGCTTCTTGGGCTCAGTCTTTAACTTGTCTGATGAAAGCTACCATGTTCTAGCTGAAGCATGAAATAGGTTAATTGCATTTAATTTCAGGCCTCTTCTTAATACAATTGGTAAAAGCATTCTTAGCTTCCATTTCTTATGCTATTACAAATTCTTCTATGTATTCTCAAATAGTTATGCACCACCTATGGAGACACATGAGAACAGTTCATACTCTGTTTCCTTGAGTCAGTGATGCTCTGTCCCAGCCAGGATCAAGTCCAGTGCATGGGTCAGAAGTCATCATTATTTCTTATAGCACTGCAGGTGTGCACAAGTACCCATTCTTTGGCAGGGCAAGGTAAATGTCTGTGTTTGTTTGACAGAGTCTCTGGAAGCTATGAATGGCAGTGTAATTCAATTGTATTGAAGAGGCAATTCTTTTGATGCCTATATTAATACTATTTCAGATTAAAAGATAATTTAATGCGTTAAAAGATAATTAATGCATATTTAATTATAAAATAAATTATTTAATCATTTCATTGTTTTTTAACTTCTTAAACTTCATATATATACTTTAATATTTTTGAATTTTATGGCCTAGTTATACAGTAATTAATTTCTAGCTGTCCACTTTGCTATATACATTTGATTTCACCGGTTTTAAACTGAAGTTAAAGTACGCAGCCAGTTTATTGCATTTTAAAACAATATTTACCTTTATGTGTTGATCTTACAGGCTTAAATGTCAACACGCCTGCTGTTGAACTCTATCGACTTTTTTACTAGGATATTTTTCCTTGTTTTTCTACTTCTCACTCATGCAGCCACATCGTAGTTGCAGGACACACTGTCATTCTCCAGGTATTTATGCAGACATTTTTTTACTAGCTATTTGTGAAAGGAAACAACTGCCAAGGCCTGAAAGGTTTCCACATCATGCAGCTCCACTAGAAGAGAAGAAAACATGGAGAGTCTTGAGAAGTGGAGATTCTATGAAAAAATACAAGTGGACTGCAGAGGACTAATTACAGTTACAAACCATGCTGGTAGAGTGAAGCAATTGTTTCTATTAGGGGACACATTTACATACTGATAAGCTTAATTCTGTGTACCTGGAGACAGATTGTGCCTGTTGCGTCATGGGAAAATGGTTTCTGTCTTTTATTCTGCATGGGATACGGGTTTGGGATATGGCTTCATGAGTGGAACTGCCCTCATACAAGAAAACCAAGCATAAACTTGAAAGTAAGAGCATTGGGGCATTTTTGTGCAAAGTCTTCTCAGAAGTCATCTGTTTTGTGTAACAAAAAACTGCTTTGGTTGGGAACTGGGATAGCATTTTGATCTGTGTAAGAGATTCAGTTGACACTGACGGGTAATATGGTCGAAATCTATTTGCCTAAGGACAACTTTTTTCCCATACTTCCCTCTTTATAACTCTATGGCTGAAGAAATAACAAAACTTTGAATAATATCTGTAGCCCGCTAAAATCCCATCTCTTTAGAATAAGTACAAAATTTGCAATGAAGTCAATCATGTCAAGATTTTAACTTCCAAATATACCAGGAAAAATGAATTTGACTGTTAAAGCGTAGCCTTCATAATGCATTTCATTTCAGATTTCACTGGACCTCATACAAACATGACCAATGGAATCCAAGAGCTTTAATTAACTGTCAGAAATACATTTCCAACCTGTTGTCAGGAAAATGTGCTTCCAAGCAAGCGTATATTTTTCTACATTTTTGTTTTAGACTATATTTGTGCAACAGTGCTTCATCTATCAATATCTAAACAGGATTTTATTACTGTTTAAGCTATATCACTGAAGGAATGATCTGAAGCTTTTAGGAAACTTGAAATACATTTAAGAGGAAATCCTAGAGTTACTGAAGTCAAAAGTTGTACTATTGATCTGCATTGGAGCACGATATAGCTGCTTTTGCTTTATGTCTTCTTTCAAAGAACTACAGCAAGGCTATTCTACTTTTTCCCTAATCTTTTGTGTTAGCATTTGTATCAAAGAGGGTCTGAAAGTTCATTAACAGGAACAGCTCTGATCTCGATATATTTTTCCTATGAATATATGCAGTGAGATGTAGTTCAGGTGCTGAATTTTAAATATTGACTGTAGGTAGGGTTTTCAAAAGCACTTCATAATAGTTATATGTATTTCCCTTAAAATTACTGGGATTTTTTCTTTGACAAAATTTGTAGCAGGGTTAGGAAGAAGGCTGAGTGCTTTTGAGGATTCCAGCGTATGATTAAGTTGGCATAGGGTACAGCCCCATTTCCTTTGAAGTTGATAAAACAATCTTTAATTTAGTTCAGTGAGACTTGGTGGTTATGTCACAAAATTTATTGTGGTGTTAAACTAAATAAGTATTGCAGGCTGAAGCTTTAGTGATTTGTAAGATCTAAATGAAGGCTAAAATGTTGATCCATTTTCAGTGAGTAACACTTTAAAATCAATTATATAGACTTCATTGGAATTAGTTATATAAGTGGATATGAGTATGGTTATTGGAGTCTGCTCCAAAGAAGGGAAAGAAAATAATATTTATCTTGTAAAGTGTCCAGAAGTACTGACTACACCAGGCCAAATGACAATAACTTGCTTCCCATTAAATAAATGCAGTATTACACACAGGAGTGAGTTGCACAAGTGTGAACATCTGCAAAGTTCTGGTTTTATCCAGAAACAGTGAGCCAAATAAACACTTAAAATACATAATGATGACTTTACTCTTTTTAGTGCAGCTGAGAAAAGTGGCATGTACAACTGCAGCAGTTGTGGATTATGGCTTGTAAAAATATTATAGAATGAGCATAGCCATTTGACCACTTTTACTGTTTGTTTTTGCATTATGTATGTTTCATATACATAAGTTTAATATATATAAAATTCATATAAAATTTCCATTATACATTAAACTTATGAAAACATTGTCCTGTTCAAGATAACTACTTTTCTTTCATTTATTTTTCTTTTACATATGAATTCTATTTTAGCTGCTTTGCAATTAATTAATTTAGTAGGTATACCCTATTTCTTGTGCCAGTATATGAAATATAATGGTTCTGATGGTCCTCTAATGGTGCTTTGAATGTGAAAAACTACTGGCCGAACTGACCTTCAGTTAGCCCTCAGATAACTTGCCATTATTTCATGCCATTTTCTCACCTTCTGTGATATGTAAACCAATACTCGCTCTGAGAAGAGTTGAAAATTAGCCAGTAGATGACTAAGCCCTTAAAACTAATATATATATTATTCTTACTACCTTCTGACATAGCCTTTCAAAAGATTGCAGTGAAATGGAGAAGGATTATGCTTACCTTGTAAAAAGGGAATTGAGCCACAGAAAATGAAGTTAACTGATTTTTTCAGGCAGCTGAATTGCCCAGGAGGAGAATCAGATTGTCTGCTACACTGCTTCGTGTCCAAGACAAGATGAATGCAGAATGTAAGTTTCTAAATGTATGATGGAGCATCACCTGGATGTATGTGTGCCTACATTTACTCAGCCTTGATATTTTTTAACACATCTCCCCCCCCCCCCCCATTATTCTATTTGCACCATTGACCCATGCTTACTTTTTTAGTGATTAAGAGTCTGTGTGGAAGAACTTTTTCTGGAGAACAGAGGTTTAGTATTTTATTTATTTATTTATTTATTTATTTATTTATTTATTTATATTATTTATTTATTTATTTATTTAATTTATTTTTAGATTACTTATTTCTTGCAATAGCTGATTTTCTAACATACTCACCCTGAAAGTAAAAATCTTGTATTCAACATCTTGACTTCAGAAGTTTTAAATAAGCTGCTTTAAATAAGCTAGAAGTTTTAAATAAGCTACTCCCTGAGCACTGCCCTTATAACCTATGTCTAAAGGTTATGACTGTAAAATTGTACACACAACCATCAGCAGCCACGCATTTTATCATCTCCATTCAGATGTTGTTGCCAGTCTTATATCTCTTGTTTCCTAAATAAGTGCTCCATATAGAAATAGTCTTATATGAAAAAAGAACCCATAAATATGTCTATTGTGTTGACTGATTATATTGCCTTTGTTGTGGCTAATGAGTCCCATACCTCTGGTTTAAAGGATGATAGTAAAGGTACTAGATTGCATATTTCTGTTCATTTTACACTTCTTATACCATGTTCATGTATCTCTCAGGTAGCCATCACACTAGTAGAGCCAGAATAGTTAATAATCCTTTGGAATAGAAATTCCTTAAAAATCCAAGCAGAATTCAACGGATTTTGTCTTTGATGAGACTATTTACATGATCTAGTTTACTAATATAGTGCAAGTTAATTCAGTTCTTAACCCCTTGTAGGAATTAAATGTTTTAAAGCATTTTCTACTGTTCAAATTGTACAACATACATGTTTCTATTCCCTCTTTTGATTTTATAAAGCTGGATTTACATGCATAGTCATGGAAGCAAATACAAGCTCCTATTGCAATAATTATCTTGCAGACAGACTTGTGAATGTGCTGGTTCAGAAAGATTTTAACAAAATCAGAAACTGATAGCACTGGCTAGAGCCAGGCACGACGCAGGCAGGTGCTGAACGAACTTCCCCAGCTCAGCCTCTGCCAATGCACGTCCCCCCGACCTGCAGCACTGCAGCTGTTCCTCTCTGTGCCAAGTTCTGTGGTAGTGGTTTGGGGATTTGGAAAAGCACATTCTTTGCACAAATACAGTTCAGGTCTCCGAAGGGCAGTGAATTAACCCACTGTACCACTTCCAGTGTAATGAATTTTTAAATTCTTCTTTCTAAGCACAAAAGCCTCCTTTTTTTTTTCTGCAGGGCACAGTGATGAGTGTCCTTTTCTTTCTTCCTCTAACTCACTGTTACATTTTGATCTTTGCAGTTTTGCTGGAACATACTTCTTTAAAAGATAAGCATACTTTTTTATGCAAAGAATAATTTTCTTTGAACCATATTTATTAAATTAACAAGGTGAGAGAGGAAATATTTTAATAATTCAGGGGCAGATTCTCTATGCTTTGAAGCAGTGATGAGCTCTCTGTGGTGTCAGTGATCTAAGATAGTGCCAGCAGCGGGGTGCTGGAAAGAGATATTTGTCTTATCTGGGTGTTAAAAGGGTACTCATCTCATTAACTGGTTTGATATGTGATTTATAGTACTGCGTATGAGTCCTGAGCAATTATATTTTGAAAGAGATCTCAGGTTTTTAAATCTAGGTCACACTTTTCAGTCCTGATTCAAAAGCAGCCTCATAGAAGAAATGCAAGATTTCAGTTCATTGGTGGCAGTGTTCTACAGGATCAATGTTGTAAACTGGTTGATGGTAAAAGTAAGTTATGATGATTTAATGAACTATCAGAAAGTATATTGATTACATTGGTAATTGTTCATATTCACATTCTTTATCTTTTTCAAAGACAGGGTTTTAATTTACTGTGGTTCATGACAGAACTGAAGTGGGATCTCCATGGGTGCATCGTAGGTGGCCTGAGCTGTGCTGATGTGCAGTAACCAGTTACAACAAACACTCATCATGTTTCCATATTTATATACACCATGGATCATCCCACTGATGTAGATGATCTCCACTTCCAAATTGATTTTTTTTTTCATTCTGGAATAAAAGAAAGATGCATTACTTCATAGTACAGTTTTTGCTTACTGCAGTTCCTCACTTTCACATTTGAACACAGTAGGTAACAATGAGACTTTGAGTGACAATTTTGTTACTATTCATCGCGTCCCTTAGATAAGAGATATCAAAGAGTAGAATCACAGAATCATAGAATGGTTTGGGTTGAAAGAGACTTAAAGTTTATCCAGTTCCAACTCCCTCTGCCACAGGCAGGAACACCTTCCAGTAGACCAGATTGCTCAAAGCCCTGTCAAACCTGGCCTTGAACACTGTCAGGGATGGGGCAGCCACAGCTTTTCTGGGCAACCTGTGCCAGGGCCTCACCACGCTCATAGTAAAGAATTTCTTTCTAAGATCTAATCTAAATCTCCCCTCTTTCAGCTTAAAGCCATTCCGCCGTGTCCTATCTCTATATGCCCTTCTAAAATGTTCCCCTTCAGCTTTCCTGTACCTTTAGGTATTGAAGACTGCTATAAGGAGTAGCAGGAAACGGATATTTGTTAGGGTTTTGTTGATTTTCTTCAGGATCAGGACAAGCTGGGTTAAAAAAACCACAACACTCTTCTCCTTCCCCTCCCTCAAAAGAAATCCCACTCTGCACAAACAATTTTGCCCTTTTCCTGGAAAGAAAATATTGCTTTTTTTTCCTTGACCATTTGTTTTCATTTCTTTGGGGAATAGTCCATTTTACCATATTAAGAATATATGCTTCCATTTTGTTCCTTTAAATGAAAGGAAAACTGCTAACATGTTAGGAAACAATAAATTTATTTAGAAAAGTGGAGAATGAGAAGGAATGCCAGGATATTTATTTATTAAACAGTGACATTTTCCTACTGCGGGACTCAAGTTCCATCACAGGAATAGTAAGGGGCATTCTCCTTATTCCTCAGAATTTCTGGTTATGTGACGATCTTTAGTTACTTGTTGCTTATTTTTAAGAATACTTTCCAGAAGTAGAACTATGCTCAATGATGTCTGACAGCATTTGTTGGAAGCCTGAAACTGTCACTGAAGAAAGCAACAGCCTGTGTATATTTTCTTTATGTATTACTAAAGGAGAAACTTTAAATGATGAAAATAAGTAATAATATTGCAATCTTAAACATGGAAATCAAAAAGGTAAAAAAGAAGAAAATTCTCTGTTCCCCATGCTCCTAGCCCAAAATAAAACATGGCTTTTTAGTAATAAATGAATAAACGAAAACCCAAACAACATTATTCTTAAAGTCTAAAAATATAGAGTGTTTTGATAGAAAGGAAAGGAGCTGAATGATACATGAAAGATCTATGAATTACTGTAAAACAGTCTTTAATAATATGCTGGATGACCCCAGGAGAGATTTTTTCAAAGTGGAAGAAGTTAGACCTTTCACCTTTCCATGAAGATGTACAAATTTCAGGTTTGAATTGTGCCACAGGGATAAGGATATTCTACTGCACTGGGTACATAATAATAAGAAAAAATACTGTGAAACCTTGTGATCTAAGATATATGACAAAGATTGAGAGTAAAATACAAAAGGGGCTTAATCACTGATATCCTACAAGTATGTTTGCCCTCCTGGTCCTGTTCAGTTCTTGGTCCCCTGAATGACTATAGTCAGATTACCCATATGCTGACTGATAACTGTGAAGCAACTGCACTTCCTGGGATGAGCCCCTCTGGTCCAGCACCTTTTCTTGGTGGTGTTGGCTTGTAGTTGGCAGGACAGAGAAGCTGAACAGCTGTTGAATTCCTTCCTGTGCAGCTGTTCGTATCTGGGTATTTAAGGGCTTGCTATCGTGTGACTTCAGAGGGCATGGAAGTCTTTGGAAGTGCCCCAAAGCTAGCAACCCATCCACAGCTGTGAAAGAATTGGACAAATTTAAGCAAGTAATTAGCTCTGCAAGAACATTTATTTTCTGTGTCTAATTTTACAATGTTAGAGCCTCTGAACATTGCATTCAAGCACATGGAATGAACTAAATTCAGTAGGCTCATTTATAACACCTCTTTATGTCTAATGTGAACATCATTTTAGTTATAAAACCTCCAGCCAACAAACACCACCCTAGGAGGTTTTGTATATACAAGACACTAAATAATATTTCAAATCATGTTAGCTTGCTCAGTTTAAATGAACAAACAGAAAAATAACATTATTTACCTTATCTACGTAAGAAGATCTAGCCCTTTAAGATACCTGTGCTAAAAGATCTTGCTGCAGGGAGCAATGTTGAGTGGTTTCAATCCCTTGTGCTTAAAGTATTGGAGAATTATTTTTAACTTTCCACAAAATATCGAATCTCACTGTAGTACCTTTTGGAGAATCAAAGAAAATTTATTTCATTAGCTAGTAGAGAAACTCACCATTTTAATGGTTACATTGAGTGAAATAGAATTTGGTAACAGTTTCTCTTTGATGACAAATAGTCTTAAAAAATAAAATATCTCAGAACCTCTTACAGATTCAGAATGTGAATATTCAGCCAATTCACCAACAATGACATCCATAAAGAACATTTGAAAGACAGTAGTGGCCAAAACCACAGAATGACTTCTTTTCGCTTTAAAAAACTCGCAAGGTACTTTTAGTGTTTTGCCTGGTGACCACTGAGGTAAAAATGGGGTTTACCATTAGTTTCAGTGAAATCAGAAATAGTCTAATATATCGCATTTACTGAAAATAAGATGAATACTTGTAATTTATGTTATGCAGCAGATGTCATGGCGATGCTTGTTTCACAAATCTGAAACAATTTTTAGTCAACATGGGAAAGCTCATTGTCTTTATAGACTAATATATATTGCTCCCCCAATATGCTTATGATGCAAATTAAACTGCTGCATGGTTATAAAATGTTACTAATAGTCACACATGGAAGACTTCTGGAAGTTCAGGCCTTTTTTCAGCATATAATAATTAGAAAAAGAGTAATTTTAGAGGCTACATGGGGTACTGTCTGGCATACACATTCCACAAAAGTTCACCTACAAAAAAGGCATCTGAAAATGTGTATTCTTTAATGGCATGAAGTAAGTCAGCAGGAAAGAAAACAACAAAGAAGCGAGACATTCGTCACAACTTCATAGTCTCATTCATTCTCCTGGAAATCAATAATCCTAGGTGATATTCATTTCATCTGTCCAAATCTTGTGCAACCAATATAAGCTAGTGTTCTAGGTTTCTTTTTTTCAAACTGTGCAGGAATTGGGCTTCCTGTGCATTATCTATTTCTTCCCACTGACTTTAGGGGGACTCAAGAAGAGTAATTTAGACTATAAATATAATACTGAGATGGCCAAATGTAGGTGAGATAGAACCTTCCTCTTTGGATTCTGCAAACTGAAAATGCTGGAGCTGAATTTGTGAGATTATTTAACTAATCTAACCCTCACAAAAATCACTAGTAAAATTTCTTCTGGTTGCAGTGGGTGCCTTTGCTCTCCCTTGATTTCTGCATTCATGTACAGTTGCCAGTAATAGATTTCTTAGCTGTTTTAGCAGGAGAATAGCACTGTTTTACAGCTCTGTTTGTGGTACAGTGCAGCCTTGAATGTATGACCCAACAACACTCCTTGTAAGATGAAATCAGTTGCTCTAGTCAATGCAGTAAGCAAACTAAAATAAGACATATACACACACTTTAAAAAGTGGGATCAGTGAAGGTTTTACTAATGTATATTGTTTTAAACACTTACATGTGAAGGAATAAACTCTGTATATTGTTATATACTGAACAGAATCAGCCCCTCAACACTCAACTTGCCTGTTGAATAGACCAAAGCCTGTACGTCTTTTGCAGTCTGGACTATAACATTCAGCAGCTGAAGAAGCAGCCTGCAATGGCCAGCATTACTTTGTGACTTTTATAACTGGTTTTGGTTTGTTTGGTTTTCTTTTTTGTTGGTTGATTGGTTGGTCAGTTTATTTTTACAAAACCATAGCCATAAAATGTATGCTATTTTTCCATCTAATGGACCAGCTCGAACTAGGTAGATAATGCTGCCCTGGTATGTCTCCCTGAGCTCTCTTTAATGATTGAGAATGTTTCTTTGGTTAAAAGCTGTCTCCTATACACCCTGCATACTCTGCTAATTATTTTTCTCTCTTTGGTGCAGGACTTTGTCTCTTCCCTTTTGCCATTCTTCACCAAGTCCCTGCAAGAAAATGAGCTTTGCTGAGACCACTAGAGCTGTGTTGCTGTGTGCTATTTAGAGTGGATTGACTTGTGTTTCAGAAGCTGAACAGCCAAAGGATTTAATCTCACATTCTCGGGGTACATTTCAGAGTAAAAGTGGTGAAAACATGGCATTAAAGCAGTAAAGAAGGGGACCCAATTTAGAGGCAGGAAGCCAGATGTTAATTAATAAAACCAACATAAGAGGGCTGTTTGGCTTGCCGAGAACATTCTCTCAGCTGCCTGTTTGTAGGCTGTTCCCCAGTTAATCAGTTCTGCTGCATTAAATTTCTTTAAAAGAAATTTTCTTCCCTGGTTGCTTGGAGCCCTGTTGAATCAAGCTGAAAGCTCTGTGAGGGGTGGTGAGCCAGGCCAGCGAAAGTAATTTATGGAACATTACAACTCTACTACTACCTTCCGCACAGTTAAATTTACATCTGCAAATGTCCCTGCCTGTTTCACACAGACAAATAGGCTCATTCTGTGTGCAGTGCTCTCTCAGATGGCTCTATGTCCAAAGCGGTGTGAGTTTTCACTTGTCAGGATGAAGTGGTACAACCCCTGGAGCAAGGATGCAGTAGTAGCGGTGCAGCTGTGCTGCTGCTTCTCTAGCTTCTTCCATATATTGACCATTATATCGCTGCAAATGTAACTGTTTGAAGCAATATGCCTTAGAATTATAAAGTTGCCCTTAAGTTCATAGCATTTAAATCTCCCAGGAACAGATTTCACACTGTACATTATGTCAACAGATTAATGCATTGTTTTCAGCTGTTCATTGAAGAGAAACAAGGGCTAGCAAAGGAGAATGTAGAAGATTATTCATCAAGAAAATCTTTATTAAGCAATTTAAATGGGTTATTTGTCTATCAAATATACTTTAAGTAAGGCTTATATTAGGCTAATGCCTAAAGACTCTTCCAGCTGTGCCAGAACAAGCAATTGTTAGTATCACAGAGGCATTCTGCCGCAGAGGTTACAGTCTTAGCATGTGTTTGTTTAAACATACAGGCTACCTGAATGTGGTAAATAATTTGTGTATTCTTTCTGAATGTCATCAGTAATAATACTGAAATAAAGTAGATGCTTTATTTTTCTTCAAGCAATACTTTAAGAATTTTCTGCAGGTTTGTTACTGAAGTCTAGCCTATCAGAAAGCGATGTGTTCTGAAGTATTCAGAGGTCTATAGGCAAGAATAATTCAACTGCCATTGAATACATTTCATGAGTCAGCAGAATGCAGGGCTTTGGTCCCTGTATAAAGGTCTCAAATTATTCTACCTCAGAGGTGGACAACAGAGCATATCAGACATTCAGATGCAGGTAAGGTTACTGTAAAAGTGGAAACTGGGGACACATGAGTGTCCCAAAGCACTGGGGTTTAAGGCACAAATCTTTATCCTCAGGATTTCATATTGGTTAGCTTGGGCAGTTCCCTGCTTCGCTCTTGGCAAACCTCATTCTGAGGTGCTGCAGTCTCCCTGTAAGTTATTTATATATAAGCAGGCATTTATGGCCCTTTATGGGACTAGAACTGGGCAGTTCACTCCCATTTCGGTCCCTGGGATGACATTGTTCTTACTGGGCAACTCAGCTGATAAACTTTCCGATATTTTATCAGCCTGCTGCCTTTGCAAAAATAAAATTTTTCAAAAGATAAAAAATTACAATGCTAAGGAAAACTGTTTACTGAAAATAGAATAAATCACATTTTCTACATGAAGCTTTGCACAGATGCAGGAAAGTCAGAAATCTCAATAGAAAGCTCTGTTCTGTGTCACACAGGGAGAAAAGAATGACAGCAAAATCCAGTGAACCTTGGTTTGGGAGAGGAAAAGCTTTTATTTTCCCTTTAATGATTTCAAACCTTTTGGGGAAAGAAGGGTGAGGGTGGAGGAAGAGCAAAGAAGAGGTCAACACCTTTGAGCAACAAGATAACATTTGTATGGGGGTTGACAGGGAGCAAGAGGAGCACAGAGAAGACAGTAAACAATGATATTGATTTTAAAAAGGAAAGGAGAATTGCAGAAATTGGTTTATTAAATAAAACAGGAGCTGAGCAGTCCTAGAAAGCCTAATTCATGGTCCTTTGGATGGACTCAAGGTATGGTTGCAGTCATATTTGCAGTGGTTCTGATCCAAAGTAATAAATTCAAAGGAAATTCCCCCATTAACTGTAACAAGCTTTGGATCAAAACCCCGATGAATTGTGCTGCTCATTGGCTTATAGCTGAGCTACACTAGCTGTCAAACAACCAAAAAGTGTCTCCCCTGGGTAGCTTGGCATATAACCCTTAGGTATCCTTACAAATCAACATGGGGAATGACATGCAAAGAAAGGAAAATGGGCATTTCTGATGTCAGACACCATCCATCTTCAATTAAGTTAGCTTCCGAAATATTTCAAGTATCCAAGCTCTTTTTGAAAACCCAATTGACCCAGAAGTCTCTAACAAAGCAGTCCTTAAAACCAGCCATATCGTTAGTTTGTTTGCTTGATGGGGGGTTCTTAACGCCATAAACCCCAGTGCAGAAGTTAATAATTTCATACATTATCACTTTGAATATGCAATAGAAAACTCAAGGCAGCTGTTTGAACTTCCCTTTAAAAGAGGACAGATTGCCTTTATTGTGTGCACTACTTCATGGCTTGTTTGAGGCCAGGGCAATTATGGGATGAATGACTTCCCTTTAGCTGTTGATGTGTAGGCTTGTTGTTGTGTGTGTATTGTTTTGGGCTTTTTGTTGTTGGTTTTCTTTGTTTTGTTTTGTTTTTAATGAAACTGGAGGCCATGTGATAAAGCAACCAAAAGCTAACAGGTAATGAACAAAAAAGGAAATAGCCACTGCTGAGTTGGCATTTTATTGTCTTGTAAATATAAAGTTAAAATAACAATCACATTTCTGTGGATGCTGTTCTTGCTAGTTTTCCACTCCAAGGGTGGGTGTGATTTTGTGCTTTAAGCACCACAGATAAGAAGGCAGAAAACTTGTCAGATTATGCTTTATTTATTTATTTATTTATTTATTTTTTTCTTGGGGTGCAATGGTATTTGCCATGGGAATGTGTTCACTTTTATTTACTTGTGCTGCCCATGGTCTCACTAACTGAGTGAGTCATATCTGAGTTTAGCATTTTACTTGTGAACACGTTAGCACATGAAGACTTCATAAACTTCCTTCTGAAAACCTTTTTTTTTTTGTTTTGGAAACAAGGCAGTGTTCTAGTTGGAAGATTATCCTGAAAATATGTATTCAGTTGCTAATTATTGAAGAAGCAGAAATCAGAAGACCAAAACTATAATGAAACATTGACAACTGACAATTCTTTAAGTGGCACAATGAGATTTGTTTTCTTGGAGATAGTTATATAGGGCACTGTAGAGTACCACAGAGCACTATAACAGAACACTTCATACTGGCTGCTCTGGGTTTACTCTCTGTCTTCTGATGAAGTTCTTTCAGTCAGAACTAGCATTTACACAAAATATCAAAAAAATAATAGTGCCAGTAAATATTTTACATTGGTTTATGCCAATGCCTAAGAACACCAAATATACAGCCAAAATGCATAGGCCAGGTAGAAAATGTATACCTTGCCTTGAATCTAGGAATGTTTTGTGAGAGATATTACTGAGACTACATGTTCGACTAAAGCTGTTTGCATGTTATCCTATCTATATAATGTTGAAAAAACTTACTAGAAAACGAGTGTTGATCATATCTACGTAGGAAACTGCACTATTTAGGACTTAAGGTTTATGACAGAAGCTTGAGACATGTTATTTCCTCGTCCCCATGTTCTTGTTTACAATCTTGTTTAGCATCACACAATGTTCAAGGTCAGGTTGGATGGAGTCTTGGGTGACATGGTTTAGTGAAAGGTGTTCCGGCTTGTAGCAGGGGGTTGAAACTAGATTATTTTATGGTCCTTTCCAACCCTATTCTATAATTCTATGATTCTATGATACACAAAATAAAAGTCAGAAATTCTGTTTCTTATTAGTAAGCCATAATATTATTGCTGAGGGTTCAAATGGTGCTGCCTTTCTGGCCTTCAGAACTTCAGGTGTGTTCATTTTTGTTTAATTCCTTAAATGATACAATACTTGCCAATTGCAAAGGAAAAGTCTGGTTGTTTAATTTCATTCATGTACAGTTGTAGAGCCTCTGGGATAATATGTTTAACAAGGGGAAAATAATCCAACTGGTTTTCAAATCAGCAACAAGCTCATATCCTTCACTTGTGCACAGTCCTAGCTGCAGTGCTGGCAGTCAGCAGTGCTAAGTACCATAGTTTCACTACTGTGTGGATAAACACTTTTGCTATGTGCTATCAGTGACCAAGGCATAAGCAAAAGCAGAGAAATTGTGATCCAGATGCTTAATTACTCACTGTGAGTCATTTCAGTGAAAATATTGCCCTTTTCCTTGGTTTACTTGTCTTACAGAGTTTCCAAGAACTCAAAGATAAAGACACACACATGGTATGTTCCCACAAGTGTACAAATTCATATAGATGTACAACAGATAAGTTTCCATCTTTTTTAAACTCATATCTTAATCTTCTCACCCTAAAACTACTGCTTTCTCTCTGGACTTTAATCTTACTGCTGCCATCTAGGATCCAAACTCACAGGCTGCCCTGAAGACCATCATGCTGAGGCTTTGCTAATATCAGATCTCACTGAAGGTGCTGCATTCCATTATATTTCCCAATTCTAATATAAGTTTTCTCTACACGTTGTAGTAGGAACACTGAGCAACCTGATGCAAATGTGATTAAAGCTTCAATTCAGTGATCTTTGGTAAATACTTTATGAAGTAAATTACTAATCCATAATAGTGTTACATTACCTGTTGAACCTCTGACATGTTCAGTTATAGAAAACATGCTCACAGTTCTTTGGCAATTGCATAAAAACAGCAAAGTAAAATATTTTGGAATTATTAAAATTTTCTTTTTTTTTTTTGACAGTTTCTGAGAACCCGAACAATGAACACAAAGTGTTCATGACCATGTAGCACAACTTCTGATTTGCTTTTGAGTTTTCTTGAATTTTTAAATTCAACCAGAATAAATTCTGTCAATTACATCAAACAAGAAGGGAAAGTATTAGATTCTGAACACACAAAGAATACTTAGATCTATACATGAACATATTTTTATTCTATATAGTTTACTTTTTGATTGAACATATATGCTGAAGTTGACAAGATTTTATGAAAAGTTTTGTTTCTTTGCCTGCATTTTCAGAATAGTTTGGTTAAAGCTGTCACACTTCTGATCTTTGTTGCTAATATTTCCTAGCTGACTATGAAACTTAACTATGAAACTTAACTTCCTAAGTTTGATTTTATTTATTTATTCTGTCTACTGTGTAGAGTGTAAAACATATAATTATGAATATCTGGAGTTAGAATTCCAAAAAAATATTTTTTTTATGTTGGAGCAAAATGAGTTATTATCTTGTTAGTTTGACAATACATATGCATCATTATTTTAAAGCTCTGCCTTTAATGCAAAGATAGCAATTAAAAAATATTCATTAAAATCTGTAACAGAAATCTTGCAATGAGCTTAAAAAGCCTTTTGAGGTTTATTTGCATAATTCATTTTTAGAACTTTAATTAACAAGCATCTGTAATTCTTCTTCTTCCCATTTGTGTTGCAATTTCTCATGCAAATGCAAATTAGGAAATTCTATTCTTACTATACCAGAAGGACTGTTTATTCAGGTAGCACTTAAAAACAATTGTCATATTGCAAAGTTTTATCTTCTGGACATTTCTGATACTACATTTTTTTTTTTCAACACTCCAGTTCTAGAATATATTTTGCTTGTTAGAAAAAGCAGTGATGAGTATAAAATGAGCCTTACTTAACTCAGGAGTAAATTTTCCATTGGTGATAGAAGGGACCAAAATCTCACATTTGGACACCTACAAACACAGGTACTGCAAATGCAGTGGTTAGTACAAAACAGGTGAATATAACAGGGTGGGACAATGATCTTTGATATTGGTACAGAAAATAACCCAGTCATCTTGGCAATGCCTTCAGTGAAATACACAAAAATTACATTTTGTCCTCTTTCAACAACTATACAGAAAAGCTGACAATATAAGAACTCTTAGGGAATTAGTCCTCCACTTCTTTTTTTGAGTCTGTAAAAGACTTGTTGGTCTGGATGTTCAGATGTTGTAAATTGATGCAGCACCTTCGTAAAACAGCCTGCTGTTCTTAATTCAAAATGGAGAATGAAAGAGTGAAATCCAAACAGCTGGAGTTGATAGTAATTTAAATCTTCCCTTGTTTGTATGTTATTTTTGTTGCTGTTTACCTATATTTCACTCAAACTCTTGGCAACTCCCTCAAATCCATCTTGACTTGTAAAACATTCTATGTGTCTTTGATCTTTATGCTTTCACTTTGACTTTCTTCTCTCTTTCTGTACTTTTTTCCTCCTGCTCTACTTTTTTCCTTCCTGTTCTACTCTATCTTTTGAATGGAAGATAGATTTTTGTTACTGTAGCCTCAGTCCTATAGAAGTAACTGCTGTCCTTTATAGAAAATTAATTTTTTAATTAAAACTAAACCTTTAATGCTCTTTGTAACAAAAGCAAAGATTTGACCCTTGCATAAACCAGATACATATTTTTAAATTTACTGGGTCTGGTTTATGCTATCTTATTCTTTCCACCTTCTGTTACTTTTCTTTATCTGCACAAAGTGTCACTGTTGTCTCCCACTTTACCCTTAGCTACATAAACTGCAAGAAATTATTAGTCTTGTACAACAAATATTAAATCTATGCCATGCATTTGAAGCTTTTATTATTTTTTTCTGGAATACAACAGTAACACCAAATAACAGCATATGCTGAATAACACTAACCTTTATAAGGCTGTCTTCATTCATTCATCAAAACAATTTTATTCATTGTATTTGCTTTTTAATATTTGACCTACATTGGGGTAAGTTCATAGGAATCGCCTTGTAGAAAGAGATTGAAAGAGTAGTAAACTTAGCAGTGTTGTCCTGATAACATCTACATTGCACCATCCCACAAGTATTCTGCACAAGGGCTTCCTCATGATACTTACAGGAGTTTGAGAAGAGATAGCTGACAATCTTTTATCTTTAGTAACATATAATCCTTGATACAAAATATGAAAAATGTTTTGTTAAAAATTTCTTTTATATTCCATAAAATTGCACCTGCCAATCCTATTTCAATACTCTGTGATGAACAAAATCAGCATTTACATGCAGATAAATCAGAACTTTTTTTTTTTTGGTGAGTTTTAACCTAGCAAATGGTACAAAAGGCTTATACTTTTAGTGTAAATTTAGTGGAAATGGAAATACTGCTTTGACAGCTATTAAGAACAAAGAGATTGATTTAGCCATGGTTTGAAGGAATATGAAAAGGTCAAGATTAAACTTCCCCTTCCCGTCCCAGTATCAGTTTAATGATACACAACACACTGTAAGACTTAGCTTCTTTGTGATGAACTATAAGAATACAGTAAAATGTGGAAGTTTGTAATACACAATATTTATTAAATACTCAGATAAATGTGCAAATAGAAGGCTCTTACTAGATTAGATACCATAAATACACTTCAGCTATATGCAGCGCTACTTATCAATGCATGTAGCTTTATATTTGGTTGCCAAGAACAGTTTTGGATGAAATAATGTACATTCAAATGAAACTTAAATACAGTTATTTTAAAATGTTAACTAAGAGTAGTTCTTTTGTGCAGTGTTTCTACTAGTATGAAGACATGAGACACTTAACATGATCCCTTTCTGTCATGATAACCATATGGTGAGTAAGAACCATATTAACTATAAAGATTACAAATGACAGTTTATAACATTGCATGTATGACGACTTCTGCCCTAAAGATCTATGTTCTAAACAAGACTTTCCACTCAAATACAGCAATAATTTTTTGAAAGCAGATTTTTTATTCAGAGCTAATTAATTTTTATTTCTAGTTTGCCTTCAAGTATTTTTACTTCATAAATACAGTCAAAATGTGAAGGTAAATTATCTGTTTATCACTCTGACATGTAAGCTCAAATACAGAAATTATATAACATAGGATGCTTGTTAATAGATTCCACTTTTTTTTTTCTTTTAATTTCATTAGGGTATTTACAAGCTGAAACAAAAATCTCCCAACCTAGGTTTTTGGGCTTTAGAATCTTCTAAAAGTACCATAGGAAATAAAAACACCCACCTGTTTTCCCAATGTTATAGTAGAAACAGAAAATATTTTCAACAATTCACTGTTCAAGTTGTTTCTATGCCTACAGGCAAAGAAGGAGTTTCAATATCACCTCAGCAGCTTACAGGCAAACTGTGAAAAAAGTTCACAAAGAGATGTACATAAAGCCCATATTTCTCAGCATTTGCAAACCACCACTTCTTCCTCAAGTCAGGAGACCTAATAAATAACCTAATTAATAAATTAAAGCCTGACCAGCCTGGCCTGGCCTTGTAGCTGATGCTGCTTTGAGCAGGAGGTTGGACTAAAGACCTCCTGAGGACCCTTCCAACCTGAATTATTTTATATCCTATGATATGGGTGTGTTTCTGTGAATATATTTTAAACTGTTTTTCTGTTTCTACCACGCTCCAGTGTTCTTAAAAAGCTTGCAAAGAAGGCAAACCAACCATCTCCTAACTATAAATAAGGATCATAAATAAACAATGACTGAGATTCAGCTACTTACTTCTAAAAATCTATACCACTCATGCAAAATTTTATCAGACATTTTCTGAAGCAAACCAGGTGTTTTACAGCAGCTGCCATTTGTGGAACTTAGAGCAGTTTCTATACAATGATAAATAGAACTCTTAAAGCTGTCTTGCAGGAGGACAAAAATACTGTAATTTTAAGTGCTAAATGATCTGTCAGTGTTGCGCAGTTTTTGCATCAGGAAGGGAATCCTAATTATTCAGCTTTCATTCCTGCAATGATAAAAAACAAGCAAACATGCAAAACCACACACCCATTTCAATCTAAGAATTATTATAAACTTGTGTTGATATTGCTAGCGATAACAATGATGATTAAAGTTTTGTAGGTCCACCTATTCTTAATGGCACCAGCAAACGGGGAAAGAGAATTGGGACTATTCTTAGTATTTTTATTATGTATTTCTACTGTTACTGCTCTTTTAGTTATTGTTACTCTTTTTTTTTAAAAATGTTAACTTGGAGAAGTATGCAAAAATTAAGGCACTGGTAAAACAAGTCTTCTGCCCAACTATATGAAAGATGTAGCACATAGTAAAACTGTATTGATTACTGCAGTCGTCAACCAACACCCATAAATCTGGTATCAACTTCTAATAAGTCTTTGTTTAACATTTGGCATTTCTGCTGCTATAACTATTGTCTGAATTATTATTTTTTTTTTATTTATAGTTAAGGTCATAAATAGTGAGGTCTGAGTGGGACAGCAAAAATCGTTTCTATAACACAGTACTTTGGCAATTTCTGTATGAAGGTAACAACTTCCGGTTGAAGGCAATGTATTTGGAAAATTGCCCTATCTTTAATTAGAATTCATAGAAAGTTTTAGACAGTGATATAATGTATTTTCCGTTATTCTGAATGTATTTATTTATCTTACTTCAGGTAGATATTTACATCTTAGCTAATTTTCTACTCTTTTTTGCATAAACTGAGAGAAATAGACACTTAAAAGTTGCAGTCCGTTGCCTGAAATAGATGTCTAAATCAGGTTATATTAATTTAATAATAAACAATAGTATTATTTATTTGATGAGCACATTTGCCACAGGAACTCAACAATATTAGCAGTGAGCATGAGCAGTCTGAAAATGAAACCTCACAAAGGCCATGGTACTCATATTTGTAGTCCTTTTGTAACACCAGATAACATTCTGGCATTATAATTTCCTTGTTAATCTTGCAGTGACTTCTTGTTTTGAGCCAATCAAGTATTTTTTGAGTAAACCTCATGACTCTATGATAATGAATAATCTATGACATCTTAAAGACATTAAGTTGAAAAGCAGTTTACAATTAGTGATCTTTACAACCCATTCTTTAGCTAAAGTATTCCTATCAGAACATTTCTTTCAGCTGGCAGGGGGAGTGGGGTGAGAAGGGAGCCAGTCAAGAGCAACATCTTCAGCTGATGACAAGGGACCTCCTTAATATTCTGTCGTTCCCCAGTACCGCACTGCTGAGCACTGAAGGTGATGAAATACCAGATGAGAGATATAGGTAAGATGCTGCTTAGCCATGTTTTTAACTTAAGAGTTTGAGAGAATGGGTGGTTTAATGCAACAACAACCATCTAAACAACTTTTCAAAAAGCAGTACATTTTTGAAAGATCTGAAGACAAACCCAACTCCTGTAAACATTGTCTTTGCCCCATGAGCAGGCTGAAATGGATGTCTGGTGTTGCTCAATAGCAAAACATGATGAGAGAGTGATCAACATTTTCAATTATTTGATCCAAATTGATCTCAGATGTCAACAAAATTGGATTTGCATTACAAATTAGTTTATTCCCTGGTGGGCTTCCACTGTCCTTTGTCAACTGAATGAATCCCACAGTGTGGTCCTAAGTAAACCAGGAGGGGTGGAAAAATCTGACTCTGAATAAAATTGCCTCTGAAGTAGCTTATAACTCTTGAAGGCTCTATATCTTATATCTGAGCTTTTGTGTCAAATGCAGAATTAATTTCCTCATGATTTTTTTTTTACACAAGCTTGTAACATAACAAAAACCTTACAGAAGCTGACAACGCTACCTGCTCCACTCATTCATGTTAGGTCAACATCATAAAAAAAACATGCCCAGGAATTACTATAATTTAATGAATGCTGATCTGCTTTTGATTTTAACAGTATCTGTAACTTGCCATAAATTTGAAATTTGAACATAAATGATTTATTTACAGTAAAGTTATTCATAGACTCTATCATGAAAATATCTTTATATTAACCATTATTCACAGAAAGGAACTGCATTTGTAGATTGCCTTGTAATATGCTTTACTCATAAGAATTTAAGATATAAGCTTCCATCTTCTACAGAGCCTTTTTTTTTTCTTCAGGGAAAACAAGTTTTCAGGTGGAAGGCCTGACTGTTGAAGTTAAATAAATGAATTTCCCTCTTTCTTAAATCCCTTTAGATACAACAGCTTATACAAAAGTAAATAAAGGTGTATCACTATGGCATTGTGCTACATAACCTGGACCCAGCCTGAGATGTAGTCATTGGCAGCCCCTAGGCAATCCCTACCGCTCTATCTCCATCTGTGTCTGAAAGATTTTTTAGCAGTTTTGTGTCTTTTTTTTTTTTTAACTCAAAACTTGTCAGAATTCGCAGTAGTTAATTTCATACCTGTCTCATGAGTAAGTTGTGCTTCATCACTTCTGCTATGGTGAGCATGCTCAGGATGATTAGGATGTTGAGGTTGCTCTGCAAGCTTTTCAACTGAACCACATTGCACAAAACCAGAGAAGCCTTGACTTTACTCCATACCCAATGGTCAGGGAACTGACACCAGGTGTGTTCAGTTCCTTTCTCTATACAAATCAGATTAATATCTTTGTTACAATTTTTTAAGTAAGGATTGTCAACACCAGACTACAGGATTCTTGGTGGGCTGATGCTGGCTGCATTTCAGAAATGCAGTGGGGCATCACAACAGCATTACTTTGGTAATCTCACTGCTGTGCTTTGCTGCAGAGCTTCCCCATCCACAGGTCACTTCACTGCTAAAGCTTAAGCATATTAGGTGTGAGACATGGTATGTGCTTTTCAAGAGAGATGTAGACAAACTGAAGAGTCCACAAATAAAATTATTTAATATAAAGAAATGAAGACTGAAGAGTTTGCATATGTTAAAGGTAATCAGTAGCAAAAAGGTTGTATATTGTTCACTACATCCATTGTAAACAGTATAAATAGGTAGCAAGGAAGATTAAGCTTGGGAAGAGTTTTCAGTGAGGATTTTTAAACACTGAGGCAGAATTTGTGAGGAGCTGTGGTAGCTTTAAGAACTGGATAGACAAATATTGGGAATAGTCTTAGCTGTTGCTGCATTAGGACTGTAATTTTCTCATACAATGCATATTGTATGATCTCTGAATGATCCTCCAACCCAATCTTTCTGTGGTCTGTGGGATCCTTGGTCTATGCCTTAGACTGAATTTAGGCTTTGATGAATGTTAATGTCATTCTGAAGTCCCCTTTACAGTTCTGTTCTCTGACTTCTCACTTGTAACCTGTAACCATAAAGACTGCACAATGCTAATACTAAGTGTCTAGTACACTGGCTTTGGGATCCCTCAGCATAAGACCAAGATGGGTTGCTTCAATCACAACCTCCTAATATGTCCCTGTAAAGCATGCAAAATGCTGTGAGATTAATAACATTTGAAAAAAATAGGTGTATTGGTGCCTCTAAAATCAACAAAGTTACTCTCATGAGGCCTATGTAGGATGTCTATATTGCCTCTCTTTCCTGGATAGTGAACTAATGACAAAGATGAAGTGACTTTCTCAGAGTCACACAGGAAGCTTGTGGCCCAGCCTGGGAGCTCGATATAGTGACTAAACCACAAGCTTCTCACTTCCTCTCTAAATCATTTCTAACAATTCTCAAAGAGCAACAGCAGTTGTTTTGATGAGAGATATGTTTTGTTATTGAAATGCTCTTGGGATGCACAAGGTAGTAGGGCTGTCTCAATTGTGTCATTTATAATTGGAATAATATTTCTTCTTAGGAATACAGAGAACATTACTAGATTTACAGGTATTTATTAGAAAGAGGTCTAAAACCAAAATGAAAATAAGGCTGCAGCTGAGAAGCCCAGAATAAAGTGCACATTTAATTGAGTATAATAAGATGAACTCTGAATCATAATTTCAGGTGGAATTTAAAAGTTAGAAGGTAAAATAAACAACTCAGAACTATTGGAATAATCTCACTTTCGTGCACACTGGCATGTTTACATGCAAAGTGTGCCACCCAATGATTTCAGTAAGCAGCAAACAAATGCCACCATAATTTATATGCATTTGAGGCACTTCTCTGGAAAAGAGATCACTTGTAATCCAAGGAGGAAATAGTAAAGGTTTGTAGGGCAAGAGGAAAAGGATTGAACCATACTCATACTGCCTGTGCACCTAACCAACTGGAAACATTTACCAAAACATGATACAAATTAATTTCTTTCACATAGTTAAGACTTCCCACAAATTTAGAACAATCTGAAGTTTGTTCTAGAATGAATGAGCTCTAGAATAAATGAATGCATTACAGCATGAGAACAGCTACAACCAACTAATTTTTGGACTCATCAAGAACAGAAGATGAAGGTCACCCAGACTTAGTTAGCTGGTACTGCATATAAGGTGAAGACAAAAATGTGCAAAAGTCTTGCTTTATTTAAGCAAATTATGAATGTAACAAAGTATCATGGCTTACTAATCCATGAAGTGAAAGAAAAACCTTCTGAAACGTTATCAAATACATCCAATGCGCTCACCATAGTGACTGTTTCACACACAGACATAACCACCTATATGTTATTTGTATATATTCAGATAAGTATTTCCAGGTTATTGTGACTTTCATATGCTAAAAAATTGTTTTGTTTAATATTTGAACTACTACCTACCTTACTTAACCAACACAAACATAATGACAAGCTGCTGTTGTCTTAGGAATAAGGTGAATAAAAGATAAAATGTACATTATTAACAAAGAAATAAAAGGGTCTGCCAAAACAACAAGCTCTTTTTAGCATCCACTTCAAAGAAACAGCAATTAACATCCACCAGATTTGAAGGGCTGGGTTACAGAAAGCAAACTGGAAAACGTTCTTACAAAGAGATAGACCTGGTTTTATAAAAGTCAGAATGGCCTAAGTTCTCACAGGGAAATACTTCAGCAGAAATGTGCTGTATGCGTCATTTGTCACTCAAAACTTCTACAAACCAGAAATTCTTCAAAACTACTAATTGAATAAACTTTATTGAATAAACTGTGTTGGTTTCAAAAGAAGGTGTTTAGCTTGTACTCTACAAGCTATCTGTTTACACATAATCTGTTTATGCCCCTTTCTTGTAAGGAAAGTATTCCAGTTCATATGATATAATTTTGCGCAATTTTATCTGCTCTTCCCAAAACATGCCATATTATCGGCCTAATCATGGCATAAGATTGAAATATACCTGATAGATTTGTCTGTGATCTATAATGGCTGTTTCAGCCATCATGAAAATGCAAGGCATACAGAAAAAAAAAGACGAGTAGCAAATATAAAAAGTAGAAAGTACATTGTAGATAGTGAAGAGTTACTCTTCAAGAAGGAGTGTGTGTTGTAACAGCTGCAGGATTCTTACTGTTATGGAAAATGTTATCTATCTAGTTATCTATCTATCTATCTATCTATCATCTATCTATCTATTTAATATTTTGAATATTCTAGGGGTCCACAATTACTTATATATGGATGCTCACTTGCTTAATTGAAGAAACTTCTCCAGAGGTTCACCTATTAAGACAAACATGTTATGGAAAGGTCTACAACACAGACAAATTCTTTAGACAGTGCAAAAATAACCAACATTTTATGGTTATTTGCCAAAAATACTTAAATACCACTTCAACATTGAATCTTCAAAAAACTACACATACATTAACAAATTGGTCTGTATATTTCTGCTTTACTGTACAATAGGTGGTTATATTTACATTACCTAATATTGGATAATTTCTTTCTCTGAAAAAGGGTGTTTTAAAGCAGTAGTTATATCATGGCAAAATAAAGAGAACAAGTAGGAAATATAAAAGGTACTGAAAACATTAGCTTTGAAAATTGGATCAATTTCTAGGTATTATGCATATGAATTTAGGACCTGAAGATGCATGGAGTTATAAAAACCCATCACCTGTTACCTTATTTTCACTGGAATTCAAGCTTGTTAAGACCAGGCTTAGCCCCTGCTTTCTTGAAGAAGTGTGAAGCAGGGATGTTTTAGTGTTATACACACCTATATTACAGCATTGTGAGTGTATACTTAATTTAATATACAGCTAGATTACGGAAATATGGATGCAGAATTCTCAAAGAAGATACAAGCATTCGGACCAAACAAAGACAGTAGTTGTCATATTTTAGTAGAGCTGTAAGGAAAATAAAAATGGTGTTTCCAAAAAATGTCTTGCATTTATTTCTATCCCAGTACAGAAAACAAGCAAACATTATTAAAAAAAGTTCGACGGTTGAACAACTTGCCTTGGGGTAATAGAAGGTGGAGATACAGTTCTACTTTCCGTCCAAACTAATCTGCAACAAAATCTTGAAACCTCCACGTTCTAGATGAATTGGCCTGACTGCCAAGTTGCAGCATCAGGCCACTGCAGTGAAAAGTTGTAGCTGTTCAGAAACCTGTGCTGGTTTTGCCTGGAGTAGCGTTAATTTTCTCCATAAGGTTATGTTTTGGAATTGTGCTAAAAAGCAAGGATGTTTTTGTTATTCCTGAGCAGTGCTTACACAGCATCAAGGCTTTTTCTACCCCTTACACCACACCACCAGCAAGTAGACTGGGGAGGGGGGCGGCCAAGAATCTGGGAGGAGTCACAGCTGGGACAGCTGATCTGAAATGACTCAAGGGTTGTTACATACCATATGGTGTCATGCTCAGCATATGAAGCTGGGGAAATAAGAAGGAAGGAGGGCACATTCGGAGTGATGGTGTTTGTCTTCCCAAGTAACTTATGAGTAATGAAGCCCTGCTTTCCTGGGAAAGGCTGAACAGCTGCTTGCCAATGGGATGTGTTCGTGGTTTGTTTTGCTTGTTTGCACTTTTTGCTTTATCTATTAAGCTGCCTTTATCTCAACCCACGAGTTTTCTCACTTTTATCTTTCCAGTTCTCTCTGCCATCCCATTGCAGGGAGAGTGAGTGAGAATGGCTGGATGCTGCTTAGTTGCCAGCTGGGGTTTAACCATGATACCAACCTTATTCTCTTTAAAAGCTATATTTATCTCACCTCAGCAAAATAAGCTCAAGATCAAGGCTAACTACATGGGTCATCTTCATGCTGTAATTACAGAACTAGCTGCAGTCCTCACTTTGTATATAGACATGCCTCAACATCTGCTTTGCACCAGGATTTCTCCCAAGGCCAGTGGAAGACTTTCCTAGGAGCTGTTCATTATAATTAACATTTTTCCATATGTTTGAGAACTTTGCAGGACTTCTACACATTCACTTTGCAGCCTTCCAGGTCAGATAAGGCTTCAGTTTCCTTTATCATAGATTAAGAAGGAATTAATTGCTTTCAGTGGGATATTTCATAAAAGCAAGTTTTATATAAATGTCATAAACAGGTAGATATCATGAATAACAGATGTTTGTCTAAAACATTTTTCAAAACTTGTTGCAGAATCCTCTTCTATGAAGGCACTGTAAAAACAAATTAGACAAACTTAACATCTATTAATGATGGACCAGATATTGGACCTAGCTGCAATTCAGAATATTATGTATAAAGCTTGAAACTTTCAACTCTTTTTCATTTGTGGCCTCCTAAAGCATTCTAGTGGTGATGCAGAAATTTTAACATTTCATCTAATGTATAGTATACAGGAGCTTGATCTTAGTTGCTTCTCATAGACTTCTTCAAAATAGTTAGAAGATGTTCATATCTGACTACAGGGTATAAACTTCTGGACTGTGAGAAAGCCTTTTTTATACCTATAGGTCAGTGGTTCTGTAATACTCCTGTACTTTGCTTATTTTAATTTTTTCATTTTTTGGAATCTTTTCTTAACCCACAGGATAGTCCTGGTGACACGTTTCCACATCTCTTTCCAGGGCAAGACCTTTTCCTGAAGTTCCTCTTGTCACTAGTTAATCCAACAGACTCCCTTCTCATTTTAATAAGGAGAACCTGTCACTGAGGAAGCTATTGCAAGTTTTTCATCCCCCTGAGAGGAGAGGTTTTATTAATTTTGAGAGCATGTAACCAGGTAATGCCCTCAAAAACCTGCCTACTGTTCTCTGCTGAAGCTATGCATATTTTTTTAATGTTGTTTATTTTGCTTTCCCAGTAGTCAGTGTAATGTAGTCACTTTAATAAACAGCTTTAACAACTATTAACTTACTGCTACAAGTCATCATACCACAAGTGTAGTTAAAGCCTGTATGAACAGTTGGTCTTCCTGCATGTAGCAGCTTGTCTACACCCTGTAACAGTCTGTTAACTGATCATTTTGACTGTTGTTTAGTTTTGGTTTTAATTATGCCTAAAAAGAGGAATAGTATGTATTATGGACTAATAACTGTAAAAATGTATGCAGAAAAATAAACCAATTGTTTCTTACTGGAGCATGAGGAAAATGGATGGAGCTGCGAAAATCAACTGTCACTATAATTTAGCTAGAAAATGTGTGTAAGGGGCCAAATACTGGGAAATTATTAACTTCAAAAAGTTCAAGACTAAACTTGTTGTACTCTTAATAACTGATGGTTACTCAGCCTGTATTTTTTTTCACTGTATAAAGCAAAATGCATAGTTTTAAGAGTGCTCATTCAATTACAATTTCTATTATTCTGGGGTTTGAAATTCCTGGGTTTATTTTAATTACCTCTAAAAGATGTAATCAGTCATACAATCCTACACCTTAATAAATATTATTATACTTACAGACTATGAGAAACATTGTGAATGGAAAAGCTTTTAAAATGCATTTTTGGGAGGAACATAATGCAACAAAAAGACGGTGAGCATCAACAGACACACTGGCACAACAGGAGACTGAAACAGCAGAGACTAACAGCAACAAAGTAAGTTGTGAGTTAACTTTGATCACTTGCAGTCAAACTGCTCAGCAGTAAAATATTAATTTTTGTATTGGTAGTTCAGTTTCAGGCCATTTACTACAAAATTAAATGTGCCATACTCATAAAACAGAAGGGGATTAACTATATAAACCAACTTTTTCCAGAATGAAGTTGACCAAAATTCTCCAAAGAGGTAATAGTCACCAAAGGGAATTGATACTGCACTATTGATCAACAAAGAGATGTTTCCATTTGCCTTCAGCAAGCAAGTTCCTGATTTTCACTGGGACTTCAGAACTGCTCAGGAAAAGTCAATCTAATGAAGACTGTTGTCAAGGCTGGAAGATCTTGTGGCACCAGTCATCGTGAGGGTTTGCAAGCTACAGGGATAGAATAAAAGTGCAGCGAGCTAGTGGATCCAGCAAGTGGGATACTGACTTGCTGGCATGTCTTAGACCATGAAGAAGTTTTGAAATCCTGTGCTGGGACAACTGAGTTGGAATAGCGTGGCTTACATCATGATGGAGAGCAATCTGGTCTTACGTATATGGAATCAGGACAGGGTAAGGAAAAGTAGGAACAGAGAAGTGTATGACATCACTCATCCCAACACAACTAGGAAAGTCCAGGAGAGCAGTAGCTGCTATCACTCGTGTCTTGTTGACAGACAGTGTGGGAAGGGAATTCTCAACGCACAGCATTACTTCATCATCTTTTTGTCTAGCAGCATTCTAACTGATCACCTGTGAAACAATAGGGGATTAAGATTGCTGCAGGATCATAGAATAGCTAGGGTTGGAAGGGACCTTAAAGATCATCTAAGTCAAATCAATGGGCAGAGACACCTTACACTAGACCAGGTTGCTCAAACTCCCATCCAACTTGGCCTTGAACACTGCCAGGGATGCGGCAGCCACAGCTTATATGAGCAAACTGTTCCAGTGTCTCATCGCCCTCACAGTGAAGAATGTTTTCCTAATATCTCATCTAAATCTACACTCCTTCAGCTTAAAGCCATTCCCCTTGTCCTACATGCCCTCGTAAAATGTCCCTCTCCAGTTTTCTTGTAGTCCATTTTTGGCTTAAGCATGAGTGTTTGTACCTCAGTGTGTGATTGCTCTTAAACATTTATCTTCTCTAACAATACATGAACAGTTATTTTAAATGAAATGTCCATTAAAATCTACCAATCTCACAGAGTTTATAAGAGATGTGCCTTTGTTTTACTCCTGTGATGTCCTCCAGAGTCCTCATGCTGGGTAAATTGAACACTGTTTTTCAGTGCACCCATGATACTTCCATTTCTCCTCATGTCATCTGAGCACTTCCCTTACTTTATTTTCATATCCTCAGAGTGTACAAGACTACGGCTAGTCTACAGTTATGTTGGTACAAAATGGCCAGCTAGAAAGAACTTGCTTACAGACCTTATTTATTTGGCTTGGCAGCCTTTCTCTTGGCATCAGTTTTACTTACTCAGCAGTTCTCACAAAATAAAAGGCAATATCAAAAGCAAGAACAATATTGACTATCACTAACCTGTTGATATTTCTATGCTGGAGACAGAAGTTGTGTTAGCAAAAATCTTCTTAGTATGTTAACATTTTTTGGCTTACAGCTGTATGGACAAAACTCCATGCTAATGCAAGAGTTTACCTAAGGGGAACAGGTAGCTGTTAGATTGCTTACAGTTCTTAAACATTATGCTCATTCCTTCAAGGCAGAAATTCTTGAAAACTAGTATAACTTCAGGTGATCTGATATTTCATGTCTATAATCTTTTTATTCTGAATTTTATTACATTTTTTTCTATGGCATTTTACTAAATGAGAATTTATTTTGGATGTCTTACATATTCTGCTTTTTTAACCTATGGAATGAATGCTTACACTGTTCAAACTGTACTTGGGTCCTTAGCTGGCTAACTATTCTTGATATAATGTTATTTTATCATGTGACTAAGGATAAGGGATGTGGTTTTATGCTACCTAGGGTCTGCTAGCAGAAAAGTTGAAGACAACTTGTATCAGATCCATAGTTTGTTTTCCTTTACTGAGTCCACTTGTTTAACATTTTAAACCTATGCCAAAGATGAATTAACCCTATGTCCTTTACACTGATTTTTACAAGTATTTCCAGACTTCAGGCACAGTCTAACAAGATGATGATGTGCATTGCTAAGGATGTTTCTCCTCAGCTTCTTCAGCTGTGATTCAAGTAAATTATGTCAGCGTTTCCCATGGCAGCTCCCCAAGGTGTACACAAATGCTAATCTGGATTTGTGTTTTTCAACTCTTTTTTTTATCTTGGGCCTTTTTTAATGGAAGTAATTTAATCAATTTGGAAAGAAATTTCCTTTAAAACAAGGGAAGTTGTGGGTGCTTTAAAGTGTCTATTTTTGGATCACATATGAAAGAGGAAAATAAAGTATTATGTTTATGTTCAAGACATTTAGCAATGGCTCATAATGGCACATGTTAAAGCTGATGAATAATTAAGAAAACTGGTCATGTAATTATTAGAAGAAACCACACATCGTCTCAGAGAATGTAAATCAACAAATTCAAGTCAGCCACAGTCCAACTACTCAGGGGATTTACCCTTGTGCTCTGACAAGACCTCTGTTCAGCTGCAGCATTGCTACTGCTGTCTGGTTCCAGGGCAGCACACGCTCACTGCAAACCGGCCCCTAGGGTTAGTCCTGTCCTACATACTATTTATGAATGCAGTCCAGCATTTTTTTGCTAGCCTGTGTATTTCTAAGAAAACCATAGCTTTTCTGTTTTCAAAAGGTGACTTGAAATAATATGTTGTGAGAGTTGGAAAAAATCCCCGTAAGGTCTTTAAAGAGAGCAGGAGTTGAAAAATACTTTTCAAACAGCAGTATGATAATAAAATATCTCAGACAGCTCCTCTTTGTTATTTGAACTGCACATTCCATGTGAATTAATGGAAAGAAGCAAAGTTGTGAATATGTTTTTAGAAAACATGCACCAAGTTTCTTTTTAAACTTGAAAATAGTGAGACAGGAGATGCAAATAGGACCTGATTGATAGCACACATTTCACAGATATATTTGAGATTATATATTTTAATTAAAAACATAATTCATGTCAATAATACTAATCTTTCTCTTGAGTTTGCTTGTTGAAAACACCTAACAGTGGTATTTGGCTGAACAGAGCATTAAATAAATGGAATATAAGTTTAGATGTTCACTGTAGTTTAAGACTGTTTCCAAGACTTCCCTTTTTACCATGCCATTTATAGTTCATGGATGCCCTAACCACCATCATAGAAGATGTTATATTGCACATTAGGACTCTCACAGTAACTTTTTTTGAACAATTAACACAGGAATCTCTATTAGCTTTAAGAGGAGAAGGATTAGGTGTCAAGCTGATGATGGAGCACTTTTTCTCCACAAATAATTTTATTGACATGACTGCCATAAATACTTGGCCTGTGTGACTGAAAGATCAAGAATGGGATAAATACATATATCGCAAATTTTGATTTAGCTGAATTTACAATGACAAAAGCTCATGATACTGAAGGCTACAGCCTTCAATACAACCATGGAATAAGCATAAGAAGTAAAACCTTAATTCAGATTTCCATTATTTTGAGTTATGCTCCAGTGGTAATTCAGAATGAAGGTTCTTTACCTACTGCTTTGTTTTTTTGTACAGTTTGAAAAAGTAGCTAAAAGTCTCACATCCTTTCCCCTGCAAATCTGTGATTGCAAGAGGAAACACTGCTGTTTCGGAATGGGAGGTAAATGTGTCTAAAATTCAGGTCACTTTGTGTTTTTGCTAATTTAGCAAACTACAGAATTAAGGCTGAAGATTTGCTGTGTCTCATTGAGCATCCTGTGCAATGAACACATTCTTCTTAAGCATTATTTATCCTGCTATTGTACCACAGTCAATTACCCATGCTGTGCTGACCCCCTTTGTTCATTCTAAAATTCACTTCTGTGGTAATGCAAAGTGATGCCAAGCTAGCCACAACTTCTGTCTGTCCTCAGAATAACTATAGCACTGACAATTTACAGTAATCTCTACTGAAATTACCCAAGGCATTCATTCTTCAAACTTTCTGGCTATGTCAATATAAATGATCACAGGAATGACTGAAAGCCAGCAAATTGGGTCCAAATGTTGAATCTTGTCCATGCATTTTTTCATTGAAAGGCAAAATTTTTCCTGTATCTTGTGGAAGTTTGGAGTTCTGTGTTACTTTGGCAAGAGGATTTACTGTTTTGCAGCGTTTCCAGAGCAATTTAGGCTTACTAATGCCAAGATTTTTTTCAGGAAAATGCCAGTCAGTCCTAAACTATAGGAAGATGTACTGGTAGAGGTTAGGTGACCATGAAGGGACAGAGGTGAGAGTGAATCAGGAGCAGCCATGGGAGCAAGGGGCAGTAAGCTAAAGGATGCCCAGGCAGGGAGGAAGAGGATGCCTAGGAAAAAAGCTTAATGGGAGAAATTTCCCGAGAGAATATGGCAACCAAGAAGAGAAAGAAGCCACATGGTGAGGTGTAAGGAGGAGAGAGGTATAGGATGGATTAGAAAAAATAAGGGGAAGAGCAACAGAGGACTGAAGAGGCACAGGAATACGGGTGGCAATGGCAGGAGATGAATAGAAGAATATTAAGTGTGAAGACTTAGGCAAGAAGGGAAGACAAGATTATGATATTGCAAAGAAGGAGCCATAGAGTAGTGTTTCTCTGAGAAGTACTCTTTTTATATCATACGGAAGTTTAAAATTAATCAGATCAGCAGAGCTTAATAATGCTCACAGCAGAGTCTTTTGCTCTGAGGAGGAAAAGTAATTTCTTCAATTCCCTCTCAAATTCTTGCAACCTTAAACAGAACAGTCAGACATTTTCTGTTTCAAACTTGGGTATATTTCTGTGTTTCTTGTAAACATAAATTAAATGTTAGGTCATCTTACACTGTTTATTTCCAGCTGTTCTCCTGGAGCAAATGCTTTTATATATTTGTTAATCCCAGTGTAGCCTTCTGCACTGGCTGATAATTTTTTTTGCAATAAGTCCAAGATACACTGTATTATATATGCTACTTTCAGAGAAAAACTCTTCACAACTGGAAAACAAACAAAGAAAAAGATCACTTTCAATTTCTGCTTGAATTCTTCTGTCTTAATTAGCTTTGTTTTGTGGCTTAAGGAACCAAATTTTACTATGCTTATTAGTAAGGCAGATTGCCTTATCAGCATCATTCTTCTCTGTGTATACTAAAGTATTGCTGAGCTCTGCATTTTTATAATCTGCAAGCTTTCATTTATTTAAGGTTTGTTTCAATTATATTATGCAAACTATTAAATGGAAATGTAGTTATGTTATATCTTGGAAGTGCCAAAGTGAGAATAAAATAAAACAAAATGTGAAAGGTTAAGGAGGAAGAGATAGGAGGGAAAAAAATTAAATAATGCCCTGAAAATACATATTTATGAATACTAATCACTCTAGTTAACTTCTTGTACACTAAAGACACTGTTGTATGAGAATGATGTAGCAAACTAACATGGATAGCAAATGTAATTCTCTGTTTTATTCTGTCATTATTTCTACAGTGTCACCGACACTGTAGTTTTGAAGACAAATTAAACCACAGCTCTAGATCAAAGATTTATAGTTTACAGGTTTTGTTTTTAAAACTATATGTGTTTATACATAAACACCTAAAAATTCTACTATGAGCCCTTCGTGGAAATGTCTAAGTGCATAACTTCTGTTAAGGTCAAAGGGGTTAGACTGTTAGGGCAAGAACTGTAAAGAGATTCACTAAAGTCTACAGTCCTGGGAATTTACAGCCTTGAATCTGACACCTAGGGTATGCTGTGCTGGAAAATAAAATAATACAGACATTGCTGTATGTTAGAGTGGCCAACTGGCATGACATGGCCAGTATTCACATGGCCAGACTCTCTAAAATAAGACTGGCCACATCCAAATACCCATTAGCAATGTGCATCCCTAGGCAATATATATGAATATTTTGAGAAGGTACTCTGAGCACCTTGTGTGAGGGACAGGGATCAATAACAGGTGAACATTGCAGGTGACAGTGGGAGGGGGGCACAGGGGCATACAACGTAGTTTGCTTTTCAGGCATGGTCTTAGAATCTCTCTGCAGTTAAAGACTTCTGACTGGAGAGCATAAAAGACAACATGCTCTGTGGGGATCTGGCTAAGGTAATCAGAGGAAAATAAAAAGATTACCTCATGATATTTGATTTATTTTGCTGGTTTTGCTGTTCTTTGTATTATATTTAGTCACCTCGTTGCTCAGATTTCTGTTAGCATCAGCAATGTGACAGCATTAAAATGAATTCATTGACTTAATTCTTCTCCACCTATCTGGTTTGCACTGTGGAAGATGTTTCTCAGACTATGGCCATACTAGCATAGTTACATGTAGCAGAGCCCCATCACTAGAGCTGAATCACATATGTAATTATTTTTTTAGCATGAACATTGATGTTTTGGTCACTCAGCTAGTGCTCTCCTAGGCCTACCCTCATCACAGTTCAGGAGCTAGCATAGTCTAGGCACTATTTCTTATAGGCAGTTTGAATATGGTCACCATGATTTAGAAACAAGTTAAACAAGTTAAACAAGTTTGTTTTCCAGTTGTGAAGAGTTTTTCTCTGAAACAATAGGATAGAAATGAAGCAAATGACCAAGTCTCAATAATCTTTAAGGGTCAGATGCTATTCCTTGACAGATCCTGTTATGGTGGTATAGTTCCAGATTTAGCACTAGTTTCAGAGCTTATTAACATATTCTTTGCCACTGCTTTATCCCTGCCTTAGGCTACATATTGGTAGCTTTAGTGTATTTGGAGATGTTGATCTGTGACTCTTTAAAGCTTCCAAGAAATTTGTTTTCAGCCTACACAGATGAAGACTAAACAAGATTTGTCAGAAGTCTGGAAATATTCATTCCAGAGCCTACAACCACCTTGTTCTCTGCTCCTACCTGGATGCTATGGCTGCCAAAACCTATAGGATACTGGTGTCCCACCAGTGCTTCCAAAGTGCTTAATTCTATGTGTTGGACTGTACTATTACTTGTTCTGTGGGCTTGTAATTATTCAGTTTTCATATTTCGCTTCTAATTTTTGTTCCCCTTTCTAATATTTTTCCTGTTGCCAGCTGCTGTTGAATTATTATTAGCTTCTGTTGAATTATTGTGTCCTGCTTCCCTTGAAATTTCCAGATGACTTCTAAGTCTGCACACATCCTAGAAAGAAAATTATCCATCCCTAGAAATAAATTAATTCATTTTACATCTCAGGATTTTGGCATTTTCTGAAGAGTGGGTTGATCTTATTTTCTTTGTTGTAGGAAACTAGCTTCTGTTGACATCAAGACTCAGTGCAGGACAGATTGTGTCTATCTTGTTCCTAAATGAAACTTTTGACAGAAGACAAGTAGAAGACATTATCATCAAAAATTCTAACAATGCGTGTAAAGTAGATGGCTTCCATTTTAAAACTGTTAATGACTTTCTTAGAAGAAAAATGTATGACATAAATTTATCTTAAGAAAAACAATTGCAACAAAATGAATAATTTTTAACAGAATTTGTGCAACTATTTAATATTTAGAACTAAGATACATTCAAAAATTTCCCTTATCAAAATCTAATTTAGATCAGACAGTTCTTTCACATGTGCAAAAAACCCCACGAATACACATATGTTCAATATCAAGGAACCATAGCAGAAATAAGAAAAAATCCTTTTTTTTTCTACTTGCAGCATTTCCAAACTATTAAACCATTATATGTTATCAGTAGTTTATGTAGTTCAACATGTGACAATGTTAACAGCTTATATATTTGCTTATTCACTAGTATTACCACTGTGCTCATGAGGAGCATGACACTTAAAGTCCCAGGAAATTTATGAAACAACTTCTGCAGACTTCTCAACCAAAATTTTTCATATCTGTGCTGAATATCTGAATGTTCAATAAGAAAATTACTGATGGTACCAACCCCATGTTTTTAGGAGAGATAGAATTGCGTTTCCACTCCTATGAAAACAAATATTCATCTGTTTAATGTGAAATTGTATTGTACTTGATTCATCTGTGGTTGACTGAATTGAAATTAAAATAAGTCATTCCTCTTAGTAAATTGTTATCAGAAAAATCCGTTCTACCTATCCACATACAGAAGCTTGACATTCCATTATGGATATTCATGTGGATATTCTTGCCTTCAAAGAATTTGACAGTTGAGGATAATTCCAGTGTAAATTGAATAAAATTTATGACCTGAATCTTAAGAAGTAAAAAATAATCAATGTGATAGAAAACTGTCATCACTGTGGTTGATATTCATTTTGCCATAAAATATTGAGGAAAACAGTTTTAAGTGCCATGGGTTAAAATTAGATACAAATTTGGAAGTCTATCTCCAGATGAAAAAAAAGTGTTCATCATGATCACCATTAATATTAATATAATGAATAGTAACATACTGGAATATATTTTTATGACTTTACTTGGTCTGAATCTGCTTAAATTCATTTGGATTGTCATATAACTGCTCATATACGCTATATATGTGTTCATGTCAGTCACTCATAGAACCATCACTCATCTTTCTAAAGCCTAATTTAAATCAGCTCCTATAGTAAAAATAGTTGGCTGATGTTGAAACGAGGCTAGACAAGGGAAAGGATGGTAGATCTTGGGAAAAAAAATATAACCCTCTTTATAAAATAGGCTAATTCCAAAGGCATTCAAGCTGCCTCAATCAACAACTTGGGACTCTCTTGAATCAAAAATCTATGCCGATGCATGCACTGGGGAAGCTCCAGGTAGCTAATCAATTCACAGGTCATCATGTCCACTGCACTCCAGGTATTTCTCTTACTGCATTGTGATGAATAAAATCCAACCCAAAGTCACTGCTTTGTTAAATATATCCACACAAAAGCAAAAGCTAACCAACTAGTTAATGAGTGATAGCCTTTCCCTCCATGACTGATACCTACTGTGACATTCTTTTCCTCTTAAGAAAGCAAAACACCTGCAAAATTAGAAGTTCATAAATATGGGTGTTGGTTTTATAAGAAATTAATAAAATTACAATTGATCTTCCCACACACAAATCAAAACATAAAGCTCTTTTGTGGCTTGGTTCCCTTGTGTGAACTCATAACCTACAGAAACTCACAGGCAACTTATGAAAGATAATGGAGGAAAAAGTGTTGGGAGTTTTTTCCCTGCATATTTCTTAAGTATCTGAATGTGGGAGAAAGACAGATATTGCTAAGTATTAAAGGTGCAAAATGTAAGTCTTCTATTGGTGTAAAACTCCAAACTCAGGAAAAGTCAAAAAATCTTATTGCTCAGAGATTTTTTTTTAATGGCTTTGGCACAAATCTTTCAGGAAGATCTGGTACTAGATGTATTTGCCCTCCTTTGGTGTTCATTGGATGCTTTCTTGAAATTCTTTCTAACACTTTGTTTCTTCACAAGCTGTTCATCAGCCACTTTCTGCCTGTCAGCCAGCTTTTCATTCACTATTGCAGACAACGATGGACCTTAAGCAAAGTGAAGAAATGGGTGAGATGGTCGATCCTTCATGTGAGCTGGAAGAGGCTGGCTCTTCAAACCTGAATTTTTGAACTAATGAGAGTTCCTTCACACCATTCCTGCAGGTTTCTGGATTTGAAGCTGGCTTGTTTCAAAGTGTTGAAGAATGGCAGGGAAAATGTGAAGAGGTAACTCTTCTGTGATGCAGGAAGACTATGAGCTATATTTTCACCCTGTGAATGGAACCATTACAACCAGCTAAATTCCCTGGTGCCCAATGATCTGGTCCAGGACTTCACCTGCACTCTTTCACACTGTTGTACTCTATTGGTGCAGTTAGGAATAAATGTTAGTCACTATCCTGGACACCAGAATATTTTATGTGTTGTACATCTTACTGATACATGTTGGAAACAAAGATATTCAAATGGTCATTTACATTTAACTGAGGTAGTGGGGTCAAGGCAGAGCTCGGCCCCCATTATTCCAAAATTGTGGCAATACTTAGAATCCTGTCTGATAGAACCTTTTCTCACAATCAGGACCATGAGCCAGTGTTCAAAGTCTATTTTGAGTCAGTGACATCAGTCTGTCAGAGAAAACACATTACATTGGGATTAATGGAATTTTGCATATCTTCAGGCTAAGGAATGCAATAAACAAAACAAAGCAATACAAATGTTTAGACAAGACATGTATCATAGCACAAAATTTAATGGAATGCCCCAGAGGGGAGGACCAAAGGTTGACATTACGGGTTAGGATTACAGACAAATCTTCAGACATGCAAACTGTGATCTACATAACTTCTAAGAATCTGCATCCTACAATCTTATCAGAGTTGTTCCATTTAAGACTTTCTTTTTTTTTTATTTCTCAAAGTTCTACCTGCATTTTAGCAAATAGTAGGAAAAATATATATTGTAAATGCAGTTTCAATATGTTCCATATAAAAAAATTACAAATTACTCTGTCCTACTTTTCAAAGCATTTAAATTCTTATCTTTACAGATTCAAAAGAAAAAAAAATCTCTATATTAATATCAAATAGGTAGATGTTCCACTGGAAGTGGATTTAAGACTGATCAGTTACTGTTGAGGCAATTACACGTCTTTTCCATGGCAAACCTTCATGATCTTAAGGGCCCTACAAAGCTGCCCTTGTGCCATCTGGAGTCTGCAACACAAGGTAAAACACTGACCAAAACCAAGCAGATATGCAGAAAGACAGCTGAAAGACATGATCACCAAAGTAGTCAGAAGCCTTAGCAGAGGTTACACTGGATATATGCCTGAGATGTAGGTTGATTAAGCCAATTGTTACTGATAATAACACATTTTGAACATATCACTTTCCATAATTTCTCACCAGATGGTAGTTGGACCACATAAAAAATAAATTTTAAGGAGAAATTTGATGAATATTATAGCATTAGATATTTTGCCCACACACATAGATTTATTGGGTTTAATAACTCTGGGAAAAGTGGACATTTGGGTGATAAACATTCAATATTTGTGGAACAGAGTGAATGAATGACTGATAAAAAAACTGGAATGCCCCAACAGAATATTTTTTCAGAAAAAAAAACCAAAACAACAAAACCATACTGCTGGAGTTTGACTAACGTCACATGAAATCCAATTAAAGCCAGTCTCAACAGATTTCAGTATCCAGTCTAATGAATAACTTGTAGGTGGAAACATAGGGGAAAATAGTATAGTCTATAAAGTATAATTTTTATAGTCATTTTGTTAAAGTTATAATGGTCCAAAAAAAATTATCCAGATTTATTATGAAGGCCAAAACCTGTCCTGTTTTAAAGATTTTTACCAATGACATGAGTTACTTGTCTCAAACATTTTCTTTAGACCAAATTATATGAGACATATTACAAAACATTTTGAAAGCATTGAAAAAGAACTGCAGCCTAGTCCTAAGCACTCTGTCATAAACATTAATGAAAAATGCTGTATGGAGGAAGGCAATGCCATTCCTATTACTAACAGCTAACCACCTTGAATTTGTTAAAATATCAGTTTGTTATTTGATTTCAAATCTCCCATGATTATTTATTTGTGAGAAATGACTGTAAATTTTACGAACATAATGATTCACCCATCTATGTCAAATAAAAAGTATTAATATAATAAATGAAGCAGGTAAATAGTTCAGATGGAGTTAACAGTCTTCTGAGTTCTCTACCAGAGTGAAAGGAAGCTATTATACCAAATTTTAATTTTGTTTTGTAACCTTTCAGCCAGTTTGTTTTGAGGGGAAGAATATCAAGATCTTTTTCTAAAATAAGTAAATATATCTAAAAGTATTTTTATATATATTTATGTTATATATATATTTATATGTATTTTTATAAAACTACTGTAATTCCAAGGATTTTTTTTTGTTTAAATAAACATGTATTAACAAAACAGACAAGCATAATAGCCAGATGAGATGGACTTTTGAAATATTATTTTCTCAGATATTTCCTGAGCAATTGAGAGTGTTTAAATTATTAATGTTATCAATCTCCTCCAGCAAAGGAGATTTATTTTGCAAATTCCAGCAACCTTAATCAGCTGAATTTTTAAATACCCAGTGTTTCTGTATTCCTTTACTGTTTGTTTTCAAGTGTTGATTTTTTTTTAAATACCACAAAAGAGGAAAACAAATCACATCATATATTAACCCATAACCTTTTAAGCTACAGAAACAGACAGGTCATTTTTTTTTTTTTTAGTGTTGACATTCTGCATGTGTAAGAAAAACTTATGTATGTAGATTTCTCTCACAAGAGCTTCAGGGCATAACCCAGACAGAGAAGCCATCACTTTTCCATTCTGCACTGAGGCTGCTGACAAAAGAATTGTGCAAATGAGCCTTTAAATCCTTAAATAGTCACTACACAATGCATGAAAGAATGCAGCACAGGACAAAGGGCAATATTCACAGTTTATCTCAGGGTGATGGATCTGAATCGACGCATGAACATGGGTTTGTTACGGGATGGAGTAGGCCGCAAACCCCTACTGAGAACCCAGTGGCCACAGTCTGTAATGCAAACAGTCAGGCTAAGTCCTTAACAATTAGGGTAAATTGAACTGGCCATTATCTGAACTTCAACTTGTTCTCATGATTGATATGGGAAATGAAAAGTTGTATATATCTCTACAAAGACTGTGTGTTTTCTTCTTCTGACCAATGCTAGGAATTGTAGATTAATATTTTAATGCAGAAATTCCTGTTCTATATTTCCATTTAATAAAAAACTTACATCCACATTGTAGTGGGTGTCATCAACTTCTTTGTTTTCCTAGAATTTTATCTATATATGAAATATAGAAATTAGCTCACAAAACTGTATCATATACATATATGATACATATAATCTACACAGACTAATAACCGATCTGGGCAAATACCTGTTCATCTGACATTCTCCATACCACCAATCTGTCAGTTGGTATAAATATTCATATGTAGCCAGTACCTAAAGAGTTATGTGTCTTGGAGCATTCAGGACTTTAGGAAAATCAGAGTCTTTTAAATAATATGTATAATGTAGAGCATTTATGTGTATAAAGCTTTTTACCTATACTGTCCATAACAGTTATTAAAATACATAGTATTAATTTTTCAGGTATCCTACAATATAGGGAGTGCAAATTAATCTTGAAGTAATGCATTATAGAGACACAAATGTTAATTTTTAGAGCTCAAATAGGGAATGGAGGGCTTGGTGTTAAGCAATGCTGTGCCCTGTTGTCTGTATGTTCTCTCTTTTTTCAGCTTGCAGCTGTAAGACAGGGGAATATGACATAGCTACCTGTAAAATATGTGCAAACCAGGCAATCAAAGCATCTACAAGACATCAAGTGTCGTATATCCTTGTGGTGCTGGGGGAATTCCCATTAACTTATTAAAAATACCTGATTGAAACAATCTCTTTTGATTAATATCTCACCTGTTAATGTATAGGGCTGTATAAACTCAGGTAACATTCCAAGAAATGGGATCTGTGAAAAGGCATATGATTTCACATAAAGACCTGCAAGGAGGCCACCAGGACAGCCAATGAAACACAGAGACTTCAAGAAACTCTCTTCAAAGCAACCCTATGTATTCAAGTATACACTGCATTCAAGTTGGATGGATTTCCCCTTTGTCTATAGTCATCAGAGGCAAGTGACATCTTGAACGCCTCAAGAAGATTAAATAGCAAAGCTCAGTCGGAAGCTTAAAAAAAAAGAGAAAGAAAAGAAAAGGGCCAACTTGGCCATTATGGAGCTGGTCCTTTCTTGTCTGTGAAAGAGCTTTCAAGAAGTACTATTGGAAGAAGAAGGCCCAGATAAAGAATACAATGATGTTAGAAAGGGAGAACTCCGAGTGGAACCAGAGGGTGTGGGTTGCACTGAATGAAGGATTAGTGCAGCTTCACAGCAAAGAAAAGGGGAATCCTAGTCAAGATGAAAATGAGGAATTACTTTTTTTAGACTCCAGTTCACTGAGCAGTGACAATGCATGATGGGAGGTACTTGACATAACACTCTTCCAGGCCATGTTTGCTCTCCATGTGGGACCAAGAAAAAACAACAACAGTGGCACACCAAAACAAAACAGTTTTTAACCTAATAAACTTACTCAGAAATTCTTTTCAAAAAACCTTTGAGTTTATTTACCATTGAGTATTTGCACATTGAACCAATCACACATGGGAAATTAGCATGCCAGATTTGCAGACAATCTGTCTTTTACCAAGTCTGTGTTTTGCAAAAGGTTCAAATCAGTGCATTCTTATTGCACATTATAGGAAAGAAAGATATTTAAGTGTTGAATTCTTCACAGTCATCAGAAATAGCTACCTTCTGGAACATCTTAGGGAAAATTAGAAGGCAAAATGATGTAGAAATAAAAGGCATTTTTGATTCTTAGCTGCAGCAGTCAGGTTGATTCTGAGTAAGTGAAAGGACAGTGCAGAAGCAAGAAGGTATTATTTACTTGCAACAAGAGACGAGCACATATTTTGATTCGGGACTATTGATATTATTCTGTGAATAACTGGCCTATTTTCTCATGTACTAGGTATCTGTAGTTCCAGAATCATATTACTATTTGTGACATAGCCAATATGGAAAAATGAGCTATAACACAGGCTCTCTGTGACAATTTATTTGTTAATATGATGCAAACACATACTTCAGGATAGGGTGAGAAGCAGCAGGTTAGGAGCTCTGTGGGGATATTGTCAAATTCACATCACATAGGGAAAGGAGAAACTGAGGACTTCCTTTACCTGTTGGTGAAATTATGGTAATAGAGGGCAAAAGAAACAAGCTGGTCTACCTCATCCACTTCCCTAAACTGTCAGGAAAAGCTCAAGCAGCTTAGGATATTACAAAGTATTAATCTCCTGCAGAGACCCCTGCTGTCCTTATGGGCAATGGACCCTTTGCTGAAAAGCTTTCTTCAAGGCTTGATGAAAGAGCTGAATGGGCAAAAAAATGACCCTGAGATCGTTCAGTTTCCTTGGCTACCTCTCAGCCCAGGCAAACATAATTTTTTATCAGGGACAGGACAGAAGCACCACCTCCCCCCAGTATCACACTGGTTCATGAAGTTGTTAATGATGAAGTCAGAGACTGCACCTCAGGAACAGCTGGAACAGAACAGATGTGGATGCAACAAAAATTAGGCTTCTTCCTAAGATGTATGAACTATCTACATTTGTGGTGAGGTGTTATTAAAATAATCAATAAAATGAGATAATTTTTCATGTTGGAACAGTTTGGCTTGAAAGGCTTAGCCAGAAGAAGGCACAGAGAAAGCATAACTACACTCTAAAATGCACCCTGGCAAATACCATGAAAGCATTAAAAATAGAGGGAAGGCTGGCACCTGGACAAATGAGCCGTGGCTGTGAATACATTTAGGAAACCAGAACGCATTTTCTTGGTCTTTTGCCAAGATTCTTCCAATAGCAACAAGAACTGAAAATGTAACTAGTTCAAAGGCTGAGCCATATGTATTTATAGTATGACTGCTGCTGTTGTTAATAGTTGGCTGGGTGTGATGACCTAAAGCTGATAGAACTGAACTGTGGCTTTTGAGCACACATAATTCTTAACAATTTCTGGAGCTGCATAGGGAATTGTGTGACATGGAGATTCTGGCATGTAGCCTGCCAGTCTGCTCCCTTTCTACCATATTCCCTACAATTGTTCATTTTATTTCTTGCATTATCTGTTCTTTATACTCACTGACTGCTCACTTCTAAAAGACAGGACCCACAGGACCTCTATGGTGACTCCTGTCCATGCAAACTACTGAGAAACTAAAAATTTAACTGTCCACTATGTCTGTGCAAAGGGCAGTCATGGCATCTTCTTCCTTGTACGTGTGTCTTCTTGTGTGGAACTAAGAGTGCTATATACATCTCTCTGATACCCAGTGTAGACCCCTCTTTTGTCCTGTTTATCATATCCAGCCTCTTTTTCTCTAACTTATTCATAAGAATAGCCTTATAGTCACTTGGGTCTGCATATCAACAGAGGCAGATAAAACAACATAACAATTATCTGAGTGTTTTACATGGTGACCACATTCAAGATCCAGAGCCTCACTCTTATGCAGTAGTCAGTGTGGGGACTGATTTCAACAGGTTCTGCATCACTGGAAAGAGATTTTCAGTCCTTTGACAAGCTTAGGAAGAATTCATGATTTCACAGTGTCGACACATACACACTAATGGAAACGTATGCATATTTGTTGTGCATTGTTATTTAGATGTGCAATAGTCCAGCCAGATGGGCATTGCTGGATAGAAATTATTTCCTTTTATTATGAAGACGTATTTCTTTACTGTTACTTTGATTGTTATTACTATTCAGAACTGAAAAAACTAGTTCCACTATTTGGTTTTGAAGAAAGAGGGTTGGATACTCAGGTCTCATAAATGAATGTGTCTACACAAAATGTAGTAACTATAACTTGTACCTGAATGGGATGTCTGTCTTACTGTACTCAGAAATACATCAATTTTCTGGTAACACTTGTAATGGTAGTACGAATCTGTGAATCTGCAGGCAAGAGTGGGCATGTGTGTGCATGCAAGGGAACATTTTGAGGATATTGTATCCTTACACCACTGAAGCCATTTGTTTATTAATTGTTGGATGATCTGCCAGGTATAAAAACCTTTTCATGCAATATCTTTTTTTTTTAATGAAAGAACTGTTAGATTTTGCTCTGAATGTGATATTTAATTAAAGAGGCATAAAATCAAATTATATGAACACTAATCTGAAGAGACAATAGGGACAGGTAATATGAATAAATAGTTTCACCAGTGGAGTTCCAAAAATAGAGTGAAGCTATTTTGTTTTGTGCAAGAAGGGCCTCACCCTGCACTCCAGAAAAGGAGCATATCTATGGAGTTCTAACTTAGAGGAAGCTGAAGAAGAGAGATATCCAAGTTCTCAATTTTGTACCCCGGTTTAAATATGTAAAAGAAAGATAATGTTACCTTGTAAATCTAGATTATTTTTCTGTAAAGGTTCTTATGACAGTATTGTCTGAATGCAATGGTTTGTTTTACTGCTTTGCATGCTCCACCTGTCTTTAAAGTTCAACCTACTTCTGTACCCTTGCTGCTAGAGCAAAAATCAGTATTGGCTGACTCGTGTTTCCCCTACACAACCTGGTGTGTGGTTGCTCCAACCTTCCCAGGCTTCTGCTTGAAGGCAAAGATAAGTTCAAGAAACACCTGTTTGCCATGTCCTAATAAAGCATTTTTTTTTTTTTCACAAAGAGAAGCCAAGATCTCTTTTGCTTATTGGAATGCGACAAAGTATATCTTTATTTTTTACAGCAGTGTCAAGTCAGGAGATGGCTGATTTGGTTCCAATTACTGCTGTTATAACCCATGAAACTACAATAATGCTTGGGGAGGAGTAATTGCTTCCTTTTCTCCTCTCTTTTTTTAAATTGTGTTTTTGTATCATAGCCATCATGACAACACAACAGCTGGTGACAAAATTGGAAAAGAAAGAGCACCTGGTAAATAGAATGATTTCCACATCATGTCTGTTAATGTTTTTCTTGCATTCATTCCAAAATGTTGAGTAGTAAAATGAGGCTAATTGTGAAGTGGAAGTCTTACACTTTTAATCAGGTGTATCAAAAGTCAGGTGTTTTTCTTTGTAGTTTGGGTGATCCTATAGCACTGTAATGAAGAAAATTTCTCTGTAATGAGAGGAAAAGCAGTCTGTAGAGGATTGGCAGTTTCCACTCATGTCTTTCCTGAAGTTCACCCTCTCCTCCAGTATAAAACATGTTGAACAGGCATGTAACAGACCAAGAATTTTAAATTACTCTGTATTTTCTTTAAATGTACCAAGTATAACATGAGAAAAAAAGTGACCTGTAGTGCAGTTATGTTAAATGAGAAATTTCTTAATATGTCAGAGTTAACAAACAGAAATAAGAATTAGAGTGAAGAAGTGGAATTTTAGTGGCCTTTTTTTTTCATTTTGGTGTTATTAAAGGTGACATAACTCAGACTGGAAGGGACCTGAAGAGGTCTAGTGCAGATTCCTTGTCAAAACAGAATCAGGTATAAGGTCAGATCATACCTTCACATTGAACATGGTAATTTACCTGAGGAGGAAAACAAACAAAATTTAAAATATTGTGGGTTTTTTTTTCACTTTCACTTAATTTTATTACTTTTTCTCTATTACTTCTACTATTAAACCCAGAAATCTTATGTTAAATTCATACCTAAACAATTCCTTTAACTCTGAATAATCAAACCCCTTTGTTAAGATAGCTCAAATTAGTCTGCAGAGCAGCATGACAGAATTTAACATGACTATTCTGACTTCTGTTTGTAAGCACAGATAGCAACACAATTGCCAATTAAAATAGAACATATTCAAATTGGAATCACTTTATGGTTGATTAAGCTGCGTGATATAACAAACCATGTGTTGTTATGGATATTACCCTAGAGTTTACAGAGTTCCTCTGATAGTCCAAAGAGTGCTATGGGGACAAGAACTCATGAACTGGAAGTATCTTCTTTATCATTTTGAAGTATAATGCCTTCAGGGAAGCTGGTGTTAAAGCTAATATTTTCCTAAAGTTCACCTATTTAAAGAGGAACATAAAAAGCATTTTTCAAAATGGGTTTGATTCATTCACAGGTGATACATCTGTGGCAGTGGGAGGGTGCAGTAACCTTACAATGTCTTTCACGCAGTAGTGAATTTTACCTCATGGATCTTAAACAAAACAGCTGCAGTGCTTTCTCAAGGCCCTGGGAAAGGAATTAGAAGATCTAGTGGTTTGTGCTGCTGTAACTCTTCTCCATTTTTATTTTCTGTTAGTGTGGGCACGAAACCTGACTTCTACTGCTGGCACTGCAATAGAAATCTGATGCTACAAAGCAGATGTCTTCATTTATGTTTGCTTCAGTTGGTGTGGGCAAAAGTAAAGCAGGGCATGCTTTCAAACAGATATCTTGGAGGTATCCTTTGAAGTTACTTTTGCAGGGAAAGTATTAACATAACTACAAAAGGGCTAAGAAACTGTGAATCAGCTGTTTTGCTTCACAACACACACAGTGAGCTCCACTTTAAAAACTAGCACCAAATTTCAGTTTTGATCTGCAGTTTTATTTCACTTTGCCTCCAAAATTTCACCATGTTGCCACAGCTGTCCTTCCTCTGACAGGCTATAACTAGTAAATGTGTTGTTTCCTCTGTTCATAAAATCATCAACAGGCAGGGGAAACTCTTGCCAGAGGGGAAGAGCCTTGCTAAATCTTAATAAAAACTGTTGATGTTCCCTGCATGTACTGACATGTCTGTTCTAAAAATATGTATGTGAAGCAGAAGCCAGATTCTCTAAGCAACAAACTACCTTTGTGAAAATGTTTCAAAAAAGATACAAGAAGGTACTGAAAGCATCGACATGACTGCAATTGCTCGGTATTAACTCCATGACTGTAGCATTTAAACAGAAATGCTTAGGATGTTCTCACTGAGCAACAATATTTTGCAACTTCATTTACCATAATATTTTGCAACACTCATTCATTATAAACACTGCCTTCAGCATAATCTCTATATACTATATTACCATACATGGCATTATACATAATAGCCTGCTAACAATACTCATCAGCATAAGCATTTCCCCATCTCGAACATCAACTTCAGCTGACTGCTTGACATTTTTACTGATACTACCCATCAGGAACTTCTAATTCAACATAACCAGCACAAGCAGGATTTCAGAAGCCTCTTTACCTTCTGTAGAAGATCCAAAGAAGGAAGGCAAATTTTGGGAAGAAAATGCTTCTTCTCCCTTCCAAACCAATAACTCAGTTTTTTCAGTCTTTTTGCAGCTTATGGACCTTTTCAGAGCCATAAAGGTACCTATTTCCCAGCACAGAAGCTGAACAGCATGTCTCTATCACAGCTGACAGGCTCCAAGGCATATGGCATAAGCACATAGCTCTCTGTGACTCTGTGATATACCAGGACACATGCATCCAGAATCCATCTCCTGGCCATAGCTAACCAATGTTTGCAAGTTTGAGGGAAAACTTTGATCTTTAGAGCGACCCTCAAGAAACAGCATATCTAGCACGTTTGGTGCTGAAATAAGTTGACACTGATTTTGCCTAAGAAGCTGAATTTCAGATCCCAGCTCTAGGTTCACAAGGACAAACTCTGTAAATCCAACAGTATGTTGTTTGACCAAAAAAAGACTTTTGAAAAAACTATATTATGCATTCTTTGTCTCCATTCTGGAAGTAAAGCTAACTGTGAGGTACAAGCCCCAAACACAGTGCTGAAAAGTGAAAATCAACTGAATAAAAATCTAAGAAATATTTTTTATTTGTTTACTTTGTGCATTTTTAGACACATTCATCACCCAATTTAATTATCCTCTGTCTCGTTTCTTTCATTAAGGTATTCTTACTTGAAAGTGATTTGTGATGAGAATGTGTCCAGATGGGTAAAATGGGCGCTATCCATAGCTAGCTGCTTTTCAAACCCTAACAATTTGCCCAGGTTGATGGTAGCTTCATAAGCCTATGAATCTTTCTGTAAGACAAGTTTGGAAAAAAATTACAGAGGATCCCTTTACTAATTCCAAAATCAGAGCTCTTACAGGAGAAAATCTAATCACCTATTGCTCAGACCCTGTCAGAAAAAGTAAAGATGCAGAGTGTCACATCTGTGTCTTGAGTTTTCCTATCTTTAGGGACAATGGTGGAGGTCAGAGTAAGTATATCTTTGCTGTTACACAAAGAACAGTTCAGACGAGGGAAATAGAAGAGATTCTGGATGCCTGGAGGCCATTAGAGTTATGAACTTCTTGGGGTGGAGGTGTAGGCACAGCAGCTGGAACAGTTGGCTGGCACAGCTGATTGACCTGAACAGTCTAAATATTGTTAGAAACTCAGGGCATGGACACACACATGCAGTCTAGTCTTCTGGTGGTACAGAAGTGTAATGGAGCAAATCTTTGGCTTATCCAGCCCCTGAAATCTGCCATAAACTTAGTGAACTTTTTGATATGAACTCAGTTCAAAAAAGAAGAGAGGGAGTTCACAGCTGAAACAGCAGGGAACAAAGAGCAGGAAGATCTCAATTTAGTCCTCCAGTGCTTACATTCTTACCAATAGTCCATCTCTGAATGATGTATTTCTATTCAAATGCAGTGCAAAGCAATTTCCTTGCATTAGGAAGCACAGACAGATACTTCTAGATCATTAAGGATGGGTGTCTCTTCTGGCTTTCAGCCCTCAGCTGCGTGGTCAATGGCACTGCTTTGTTCTTGTGATTCCCTCAGTTTACAGGGAAAGGATGACATTACCATTCTGTTTCAAAGGTAAAACTGTGAGAAGTTTTGTATGGGAAAAACCATTCTGCAGGAACTATACTTGAAAGATGACACTGTACAAAAGGAGGAAATAAATTGTAAGATAGCTTTGTATATCTGAGCTTTTGTTAATTTTAAAAGTAAGTGCTTCCTGGAAAAGCTTAAATGACTTGAGAAACATTGTAGAAAAATTATGTTAAGGAAATTATTAAAGAAAATGGAAACACTGACTCAAATTGTCCTTTTAGGCCTATACATTCTTCTTTAGTCAATATTTTGATGGCAGCAGGGCTAAAAACATGAAGACTGCTTATTATGTCCATGGTGTATTTGCTCAAATTGAAAAATCTGTCATAGCTCCTTTAGGTGTTTCAGATTTTCCTTAAAGTTCTTTAATTCTATTCTTTATGAAAGAAGACAAACCAAAACATAAACATGTGCAAAACCAATACAAAATACTTATTTACAGTAAGTCTAACAGTAACAAATAGTGTTCACACACTCTTTTTTCCTCATACACACAATCAGTAAGTATTTTTTTTTTGCGAATTAGACTCTAAATTGGTGTTATGTAATAGAATAGAAATCTGGAATAGACATGGCTAGAAACTTTCAGTTTTCCATTGAAAACTATAGAAATAAATCTGAAGTTATCATGACTCATTGAGCCAGCTTTGACCTGAAACTTTGCAAAATTATATAAAAGTTATAAAGAAACCCATTTTCAGTTAAAACTCCTGGCTTTCCACGTAGAATCCCACATTCACTTGGAAGATGGAGCTCCATGAGTTATATTCTTCCTCAAGACAGATTGATCTCTTTTGAGCCTTCATGTAGTGTTAAGGCATGACAAGTCTTTGGAGCCAGATAGGTCCTGCACATTATCAAAGTTTATCAAAGAGTTTTTCTGAATGCCAGAGAGGGATAGGTTTGCTCCAGTTAATTGAAGGTCAGTCAAGCACGACATCCATTCTGATATGAAAACTTGCAAAATTACTTAGTCAAAGAAAACACTACTAAATACTGTTGTTAAAGTATAGCAAGAGATAGATAATGCTTATTCCCAAGAACAGGATTTCTGCATGTTCAAAGAAGGCCACATTTCTGAGCAATTTACCACCTATGCCTCACTGGTGGGACTCCACTGGCCAGTTCAGAGAATCACTTCAGATTATTTATCAGGTTCTGATGCAGAAATATATCAGGGACAGATGTTCTACGAAATCCCTGAACACATCTATTGCTCTAGAAGTTGATTCCCCATGCCATACTACTTCTGAAGGCAGCAGCATAGGTAATGAATAACAAATGAGGCACTTGGCTTTTGATATGTCCCCACTCACCATTCACTGCTTGGTTCCCTTCTGTCCCCAGGCTCCTGGGTATCTTACAGGAACTATCCAAGTGGTGTCATTTAAAGGGCAAAGAGATAAACCGTATGTGAAAAAGAATAAAATTACATGCCTTTGTCCCTTTTAAACAAAGTAACTCAATCTATAACAAACCAAAAAGAAGTGGCTTTGTGAATAAGAAAGGCCTGATTCTCATGTACATTGCCTTATACTTTCCCTACAGCAAAATAAACCTTGAAAAGGGTACTAAAATATTTCCCTTTTTAAGCATGCTTTCACTAGCATTCTATCTTCCTAAATGCTTGCAAAGGGTCTCTAGTCAGTCCATGTAACACATGTTAAAGAGTTTCCTTCCTAATTAAAAATAATAAAAAAAATTGTAAAGCAATTACTAAATAACTTTAATAGTAAAAAGTTAAGTGATACTAGAAAAGTGTGAACTTACCAGTAAGTATCAGAACAAGAAGAGCTGTGATATAGCCTAACCTGTAAATGCACTTGTATCCTTGGAAGCCAGATTTCACTCCTGATACTGTAGCCATCATTTTAAAGATACAAAAAAAAAAAAAAAAGAAATCCCCCAAATCAGCTCGCATGTCATTCTAGGTTGTCACAGTTTGGAAATAAGAAATCAGAGAATGAGAACACCCAAACAAATTCATGCCATTGCCATTGCTGTTATTATCACCAGATTTTGCATTTTTAAAGCAGACTTTCACATGCATAGCTAGACCAAACTGTGGCATCTCATATTGATCTCACCCACTAAAACTTTCAAGCAGCCTGGAATCTTGTCTAACCTCCTGCAAATATATGCATTTAAAGGTCACACACATGATGTGAGATTTGCTTGCCAAATGCATCTTGTGTGCTCATTCTCCAATGTAACCTGACAGTTAACTTCAGCCTGCCTGGTGGTGGTTTATGCTGGAAGACTGAAGATTTAATGTTAAACACAGAATTATCCAAGCGCTTTTAATCATGCAATCTACAGCATTCCTCAGATAACCACAATGATGTGGTAGGCCAGAGGAAGGAAGCTAAAACAACTAGTATGTATAGCACGTTTAGTAGTTTGCTGCTGTTGTTTCAAAATTGGAAAAATATTTGCTGCTTACAAAGTAATCTGCTGTTGGAAGCTACTGAAAATGTTGGCTATTCATACAGATCCTACATCTCTTAAGCCATTGCAGTTGTTACTATTTGATCCTTTTACAGTGATATAGTATTGCATACTGGTTAAGGAGGTGCATGGCTTTTGTTCAGATATCGTTTGAAATGCAGAGATTCAACAAGAAGATTAGCTGCAAGAGCCATTAAGGATATAACTACTTGCAAATTTCTATCACTAAAAAGTATAAATAACAAGAGTAATAGCAGAAAAAATGAAATTAAACAGCCTCATGCAAAATACTGCCAACTGGACTCCTTTTTCCTGCAGGCAGCATGAAGACAAAAGCAAAGCTGCTCTACCTTGTGGCAGTTAGCAACTGATCCTTCTACACACTGTTTTAAAAATATTTGATAATTTTAAGCAGTTTTATCCCTCAATATTATATAAGAGCAATTTTAATTAATTCTTAAGAGTTAAAAAAAAAGAAAGAAAAATGAAGATTTGTGTTTCTTAGGAATGCTAAGCTGTACAAAAGCTCTGGGCTTTGTTTTTGGCCTGTCATTCTAAGGGAGGTGAGGACGGATTATAATTGCACTGTGGGGCCTGAACAGAGGACCCCTGTAGGTAGAGCAGGCCTTTCAATCTTCTGATCAACGGAGCTGAAACAAAAATGCAGGAGGGCTGTGTTCCCACGTTCTTTGACAGTTTCCTGCTGCAGATAGCGTCCTTTTAAACCTCCCTTATGCTTTCATTATGCTAGTGAAATAATGAATAATTTGCCTCCTCCACTCTTTGATATGCATGGTCAGATATTATTGGCTAAGAAGCAAGAGGGACCTTCCTATAACCTTAATCCAGTTCACACTAATAAAATGATTTAGCTGAGCATTCTTGGGAGGCAATTATTTTTCTTGAAGACAATGACTATCAAAAAGTCCCTAATGGGCAGAGGCAGATCAGGTCACCTCAGCTTTCCATTTTCTTCAACACAGGCAATGTTTAGACCCTCAAAGTATGAGCTCCCTTCTGCAGTTTTGTCACAAATAATCATTACTGTTGCTGAGTGTAGGGTTAAAAATGAATTAAGCTTAATTTTGATTTATTCGAGTGTGCAGTTATCGACTGTGAGAGGTTAACTGTACTCTGAGTTCTCTGAGACAAAATTTTCACAGGGAGAGATGTGCTGGAGACATCTGAAAAGGTACTTCTGTTTCTTAATAGTAGTGGTGAGCAAACATATTTTAGTTCTCATTTTGGTTTTTGTCATTAAATTATGCAGCAAGCATTCTTAGATAGAAGAACACCAGGATCATTTTTGCCTAAATTAATGCCATATTAATGAAAGACAGATTTATTAATTTAAAGCATTATTCTTTTTTTGGCAAGATTAATGCTAGTTAAAACAGACTAGTATTTTCTTCTTTGATATCTTGAAAATCATCAACAATTACAAAATACATTGGCTGTCAAACAATAGTACTCTTATTATATAATCTGGACTGATTTCCAAGAGTCTTTGCAAATATAAATTGAATCCTCACACTCTTCTTGACACAAAGATCATGTGTATATCCTTATTATTTGTGACTTATTATAATTGCTGTTATCATTACTACTTAATATTGTTAATATTCTTAACAGAAAACATCAGACTAATTGCATCTTTTAAAGACAGGTAGATATGCACTAAGTTTTCTAAAGACATGTAGGAGACCTTTGTTCACACCTTCTATTATTGTACTAATATAATTAAAATGAATTGAAGATAAGGGTCATGGGTGTATTTGCATATCTAAAGTGTAGCCTGATCCTGAAAAAACCTAGGTGTGCTGCAATCGCATATTTTTTTGATGAGAAAACAGAACTTCTAAATATACAGTTCCAAGTGAAGCCTGTAATACAATGTCATACAAGTACGACCTTATAGTGTCAGTTACATGTAAAAAAGATTGGTATTAAATGGAAGCATTCTAATAAAATTAAGACAACTATGTCAGGCTATGTAACTGCAGTTCATACTAAAATAATTATTGTTAACAAAGCTTACCTATGGTTATCCTTGACAATAATCTTAATGAAAATGCATAAGTTGTGCTATTTAAACTTGTTGACTTAAAAATTAATGAACTGTAAATTCAGATTCAGTTATTTGAATTTCAGACATCCAGTTGAATCTCAGCGATAAAGCAGTCATCCACATTTCATTTGAATCAGTCCCACCGTTGTTTATTTAAGGATGATATGACTGTGCTCCTAATTTACATGTCTGCAAACCTAATTTCAGCTGTGATGAATCTGATCTTTAAGACTGATAAAGATTGTACTATGAGTTGGAAGCAAGTGAGAGATGCGCATCATCCTAGTAAAGGTTTTCAGTGCAGAATTGGAACTGTGTCAGTTTAAAAAGTGTTGGTAGTAAAATAACACCTGGAATATTCCATGTAGCTCTGGCTATCCAGAGTCAAAAAGATAAAATGGAATTAGAATAAGCACACAGAATATCTTCTTCTGAGAGAAAACTGAAAGACAAAAGCCAAGGTAATTTCAATTATTCTATAACTACATGAAGGAGAGGAAAAATCTAGTGTAATCTGATGATTTTTCCAAAACTCGCAACTTGACTGAAATTTGATTGTTGGTCCATGGATAGTATAGCAATAACATTACTTTGTTCCTTCTCTTTAAGGTGTAATCTCTCTCTAATTAAGTATACATCATGAAATGGAAAAAAAAGAGATCCTTAAAGTCTGGAAACAGTAAGGTGCAGTGCATAAGAGAATTTACCAATATCTCTTAGATGTGATGTGACCTCCAAGTTAAAAAACTTCATGTGATATGTTGCCTACATAGATGTCCTTGCATTATACCTCTCTATATTTTAGTACCCAAGGTTAGTTTGGATGCAGCTAATTCCTTTCCTTACCCGAGGTTCCTAGTGTCTCAATTCATCATCCTGCCTCACTTCTTTCCTAGACCTCCTCCTACAGTGAACTGTTACTGAACTAAAATATGAAGATACCAATAATTAAATTTAGGGCAATAACAGGCGCTATAAAATACATAGCTTGGATGTCTCTTCAGAGACCGCTACCATGGTCTAGACATAAGAAAAAAAATTACAGGTAGAAAAGTTACCTGAAAAAGAGAACTGCGGAAAGAGAAGAAGGACATACTGGAGACAGCTGATTACAGCTGATCAGGCTCCACCAATGCAGCAGGGAATGAGAAACACCAAGCAGTTGAAGGAATGACCACTGTTTCATTCCTGTGGTTACTTGCACTGACAACACTGAAGGCTGATTAAATTGATGGGACTGCTGGTTAAAGAAAGGTTTAAAAACTAACATGGTAAAATTAAGTATATTGTGCTATTCCAATGACCAGATTTAATACTCAAAACATATAATTTCTAATTATAGATTTCTGTTGTAAACTTCCACAATCAACTATTTCATAACTGGAAAAAATATTAATTGGTGAGTGAATATGGTACAAGAATAAATAAGTTCCCATATCAGAAATTCCTAGCAATTTTTTACTTAGCTTTCAGTAGACTGTTTGCAAAGATGAACAGCAACACAGACTACTTAAATTAGAAAATCCACCAAACCCATCTGTTCTGGAGAAGTGACCAGGAGAGCAGTACATGCTTGCTATTGAGCACTCATTAACCAACATTTTCATCTTTACTTGTTAAGGACTAGAAAATGCTCCCTTTCTTACCACAAATAAGAAGAGTCACAGTAATGAGAACTCTCTAGTCTGTTGTGATCACTTAAATTAGCAACTTCTAGAAGCCTAAAGATGCATTCCTATGACCTTCAGTCGAAGAAAATATTATAACCTCAAAATCAAGATGATTCAGCATCTTCACCAGCATAAATTTCAGATAATCACTTGGAGTCACTAAATCTATAAATCAGGAAATGGCCTCTGTTCTTATATGATCAGAGAAACCGTTTTTCTCAGAAAAAAGTAGCATTATTAAGAATCATTAATTGAGGTGATAAACATTAGGAAACTCAATTTCCTTATATTTACTTTGGATTAGTTAGTTTTTCTTCTGAGGGATTTTAAGAAAATATATTTCCTTGAAAAATGGGTGAGATCTGATCCTACTTTTGTATTGGAAGGATTTTATTAACATCAGTCCATAAAGTTCCATCCATAATGTTATATCTCTAGACAGACAAAGCAATATCAATGCCAGATGCCTTTAAAAAGCTATTAATATGACATACATTGTCTGGTCTCATTTCCATTGAAGCACATCAACTTGAGCAGTACAGTATTTTGAAAATCCACAGCAACCACTTACTTTGATGAGAATCAGATTAAGTTTTGACTAAAAGGTAAGGAAAAGCTACACTCAATATATAAGAAAAAAGGTCTAATAAATATTCTGATTCAGGTAGATCTTCGGCCACAGCTGAACTGTTCAAGAATTCTAGAAATAAAGAGAGAAAATGAGTAAAGCACTCATGCTTTCTTCCATTTTTTTCCATGTATCTGTTCCAAAATTATTAATGATGAGCTTATCTTTCCCTAGCTCCAAAAGTTAAAGTCTTTCTTGACTTCTTGACTCTGAGAAGCTATTTTGATCCTATTCCTTTCCTTTTCTTCCCTTCCCTTCCCTTTCTTTCCATTCCAGTTGTCCTGAGTTCAGCTGTAGCAGTCATTTTTTCTCCTTCTTAGCAGCTGGTGCAGTGATGTGGTTTTGACTTCAGTCTAAGAACAGCACTAATAACACACTGATGGATTTAGTTGCTAAGTAATATTTACTTTGATCAAGGACTTTTTCAGTCTCATGCTCTGCCAGTGAGGAGACGTATGGAAAGCTGGGAGGAAGCAGAGAAAGGACACCTGATACAAAATAGCTAAAGGGGTATTCCATATCACAGCACATCACGCCCAGTATATAAACTGGGAGGAGTCAACCAGAAGGCAGACATTGCTGCTTCGGTCGGGCTGGGTGTTGGTTGGTGGGTGGTGAGCGATTGTATTCCCTTCCCTTGTTATTTCCCTTATCATTATTATTATTGGTGGTAGCAGTAGTGGGTTGTGTTATACCTTAGTTACTGGACTGCTCTTATCTCAACCTGTGAGTGTTACATTCTTTTGATTCTCCTCCTCATCCCTCTGAGAGCAGGGGGAGGAAGAAGAGAGGAGGAGTGAGCAAGTGACTGCATGGTTCTGAGTTACTGGCTGGGCTTAAACAACAACACCAGTCTAGTCTAGTCTATTCTATTCCGTCGGCTTGGAAGACATATTCTATGCAGGTAGGATATTAAGACTGCTCTTAATAAGATCTATCTTTGAAGATAAGCTTCAAAAGCGACTTCCAAGTGAGCACAGACAAGGTAGTAGTTATAATCCTTCACTACCTATGTCTAACACCAGGAGCCTGATACCTATTACTGGCCTTGATCTGGCAGCAGAACAGTTCTATGGAAGCTTTCCTTAGGCATGTCCACATATAGAGAAGGAAGTCGAAGTTTAGTTGCTCTCCTACATTCCTTCCTGTGCTTGATGAGGACAGCAGTTACACTAGAACTTTCTTTTCATTCTCTGAATGCAAACCAAAGCATTATTTAAAGTTCTGGTGGAAGAGTTTGGGTGGTTAAATTGTTGGGATGGCCACTCTGAGTATGAGATATATACATCTTTTTTAAGCAGAATGTTGCAAACAATATTCTTCTAATGGCTCTTTATTTATTACACAGCTGAATAATTTTAACATCATTTTTCTGTTCAAACACATGAAAAATCAGCTCTTGCCACAGTGCAAACTAATTTGTGTATGGAGCATTTTACTGAAATATTTGATAAATAAAATATTTTAGGGAAGAATAGAAAAGTTAATTCCTTGTGAGATGATCAACTGCAAATATCCATATAACATGAACATAGTCTATTTCTTGACTTAAAGTACAATTGAACTAAGAAAAGATATTATTTAGGAATAATGACTCATGCAATATTTGTTAAGAGTACGGTGATGCTGTTAAAAAGCAAAGATAAAATTTGGTCCATAACAGGAGAACCATTATATGCTATCACAGAAGAATAATACCAAATAAAAATATGGCCCATTACTCTTTCATAGAATAGTAAAAAATCTTGACAAGTACTCAGATCAGTCAAATTCATATTAGGAACAAAGTGCCCATAAAACAAAACCAAACCATAACATAAAAAAAAAAGAAAAGAAAAAACATGAGTCAGTTTATTTATACAGTATCAGGTAGCTCAGATATAGCAAAATTTTTTTATCTACTCCCACTGAATATTTATCATGTCACTATTCGCTTGACAGTGATATCAAAAAAATGTTGAAAACCAGTACAAAATATTTGGAAGGAAAATATGGTATGGGCACACTGGATAATGTTAAATAATACCCTTTGCTTTACATTTGTGAGTAAGGTTGCATCAGTTAGTATTGTAAAGGAAAAACATCTTTGTGTTAGGCACTGCTGATATGTGAGCACTACGGATGAAATTCCCCTTAGGTGACCCCAAAGATGCCATAGGATAACTGTGTCTATAAAATCATTGTATGCTTTGCATTTGTCTCTTAGGAGAACTCCTAGGTTTCCTTTGTGTTGCTGGCAGGTTGAATGCATCATGCCAGTGGACATGTAAGACCACCCATGCATCAGCTGCTACCACCTCTGTGAACAACCTCATCATTGGAGAATTCCACCTGTAAAACTCACAGTCTGGGTCAAGGACTTAAACCATCTGCCAAACAATTAGTACTGCATGAGCTTTACAGAAACACAGTATGTTAAAGCGGCTGCATCCAGAGGCCAAAATTTACCTAATGATAATGCAAATGTTTCATGGCATTTGCTACTTCTCGGGGTGAATAAGCCCTATGAACATTGTGTATACACACATATTACTCAAAGAAAATATCTAAGTCCTCATCATCAATGTCTGCTCCAGACAGAGTCTGATTGGTGGGACAGGGACTTTGGTAGCCTTTCAGTCAATGAGAAAAAGAACAAAGAAGGACCAAATTCCATTTAAAAGGGACTACTGGGTAAATTTATGGAAGGAGGACACACACAGATGCTTCATAGTACTGAATTCAAAGTCAGAAAAAGATATATGTGAAATCTAAAACTTCACATTTTATACATCTTTTCTGAACACACATGCACATATCCGTGTACTCATACATGCAGGACCTTAGAAGAGATGTTTTGGGCCTGGAAGCAAAGTAAATATTCCATCCTTCCACCAGCTCTCCTTAACACTCCTCCCTGCCCACATCTCCCCCAGCTTCTGTGCACTCAGAACCCCTTTTCCATGTTCTTTAAATTTGCCAAAAAAGAATCAGAGGAAGGTTTTAATTTCTCTATAAATTTGTATGTATATCTAACTAATCTTTTTCCATATTTACATGCCTCAACTTCTTCCACAGCCATATGTCACTGTCTCTGTTTTCTAAACTCCTAGGACTCACCCATGCATCTGCTTTTGCCTGTATTTTTAATAGAGATGACAGCAGAATGCAATCAGTAGTTTCCTACTTGCTCACTGTGTTCTGAACTGAGATAGTAGAAGCAGAGCATGATTAGTTTTCTCAGCACACCTGGGCAGTTGCTTGGAATCATAGCATCTCCCGCGCTCCCCTTGCCCTGCAGGTCACCTACTAGCCACTGCCCTGTCACAGAGGGGTGCCAGTCACTCTCAAACCAGGGTTGCAGCACTTCATTTTGTTCAGTCAGACTTACCAGGCTGCATCATTATAGAAAAGTGTGTTTTCAGGGTTCCGCTTATGCTACTTTTATTAGTAGTGGACTATTTAAGATAGCAAAATCACCTGTAAATAAGAAGATCCAGATTTTAAGTTCTCATTTTTCACAAATCAGTAGCAAGCTTCCTCTGAATTCAGGAAATCCAGATATGCAGCTAGGCTTAACAGGAGTATTACCACTGATAACAGGAATGTTATTTTAATTTAGTGAAATGAGGATCTGGGCCCAAGGTCATTTATTAGTTGAATATGGAAGACACTGGAGTAGTTTAAAGCCTTTAATGACAATATGATTATCTACAGGGGAAACATTTGTCTGTGTTTTCTTTTTCACTCTCTTTCAAGCCCATGTGGGGGAGTGGATATGTTGCATTGGAAAGTATTCCCAGTGACAGATACAGAGGAGCAAGGAGATGAAGCAATTACAGTAGATGGGAGCCTGATGGGTGGGAATGGGGGAGGGGATATTCACTCTGGGTCTACAGTTACTGTAGAACTTTAAGACAATTTTCACATATTTATCCAAGATGGTCTTTGAAGTGTCTTGTGGGTAGCAGTTGGAGGTTTGCTGTCACCAAGAGTGTCAAGGGACCCTGACGATTTACAGCACAGCTTTCCTAGCAGAGGGTAATTGCTGCTAAAGGAGAGAGGCTGGAACAGTTCTTTACAGCTTAGACTCAACTTTAACTTTTGCACTGGTGTCCTGAGAGCTGAAACCAGCAGTAGTTACATGGTTTTTTTGCACTAGCTGGGTGGGGTCTGTAAGCTACTGTCCACTTTCTTTGACTGTAAGTGTCTGGGAAACAAAGTATTCCATCAATGCTCAGGAACAGGCAATGAATTTTAGCATCTCCATTCTTGACTCTGCAGTCTGAGACACCACAGAGACCTGAATTCAAGAACACTCCGAGCAGCCATTCTCCAAAAAACAGCTTCACTTCAGATACCTACATTAGATAGCTAGTTTTTTAATGTTGTTATGTACATTAGCCCCAGGGGTGGGTTCATGGCCAAAATTGTCCACGTGCTGCCATGTACTGCCTACAGGAACACCCTCTGGGCGTGGATACTGGTGTTAATACAGAAGGACGGACTGTGGAACAATGTGCCATTTTCCCATCCACTCTTGTAAGTACTTGGCGTGCCAGACAGCTTGAAAGCTTGTTCCAAAGCCTCCAGCAGCCATCCCAGGAGGACGATGGTGGTGATTTGTGAGCACCTGTACTGAAGCCCCTCTGCATAGTCCATCCTGAGTGTGACCGGGGGCTCTCCAGTCTTCCTCCCAGTGAACAAAGAGGCAGCACACAGCTCTACTGTGCACTGCAACTCCCATTAAACACTGTGTGGTGTCAGGGGTGTGAGTAAAGCCCAGCATCCCTGACACTTCTGATCTTGTTCATGTTTGCTGCAGGGTATGGTAAAACTTTGCCAGACTTTTCTTAAGCAAATGATCTTAAGCAAAGTTAAGAAATCTGCTTCCAAAGAGCAAGAGAGGATCAAGCAGGCCCCAAATATCAGAGAGGACAAATTCTTTGGTTTGGTATGAGAGCAGACAGTGCGTGAAAAAAGGTGACAAGGGGTCAGTAGGGGAACACACACAGGATAAAATACTTTCATCTATTGTGCTGGGGTCAATAGGCTCCCATCAGGAAATCTTGAGCCCAAGATTAATTACTTGTTGCAGTAGGTAGACCATTGTGTTCTGGAAAACATTGTGGTGACTTCGGGCATCTTGCAGATTTCTGGTTCACACAATGAAATTTCATATAAAAAAACAGTAGTAGCCAAGACAGTAGTAGTGGGTGGTGGTGAGATGCCTTTTAGCTCTTTCTAATCAAACTCTTTTCAGAGATTCCTCCAGCTTGGCTAGAAATCATGAGAAACTATTTGTTAAACATTTTGGAAGAATTTCATAGGAATTAAGAATTACATGTCATGGCTATTACGCTAGTGCCATATGTGACATAAAACATATGACATGTTATGTGACATACCTTCTTCAAAAAAAATCTCAAATCTATCTGTGTGCATTCCATTGGAAACGTATTTGAATTCCTTAAATTCTTCGTGTCATAACCTTGAGAGACTTGTACTCTAAAAATAAGCTACAGCCCTACTTTTTGTCAGGGTCCAAATATCTGGTCCCCTTTAGAGCAATTAAACATAGATTATTTTTTGTTTAAATTGTATTTTTTTAAAAGAAAAATAAACCGTATCCTATAATCCTTCTTTTGTGTGAAATTTCCCATTACATTTAAGGTCATCAATACTTAATTCCTAAACCATTAAGTAAAAAGTAAAGTTCAGTCTGATTTAGAATACCAGTTTGGGTCTGTATGGTACATGTGTGCTTTAGTAAGTGCTTTATCACCATTTTAGGTGAAAGGACCTTTGCATCAACTGATGCTCACTTCTTGTCTTGAGTTGCAGAGCTACATTGTGCTGCACTAGATCCTGCACCATAGCTGACAAAATATCATTGACATGTAGAAAGACTAAGAGCCTTATTTGTATCTTTGTGATTGTGACTCACTATATTTGTAAAGAGTCTGTAAGAAGGAGCTACTTTGCCATTTATTTTATCGTTTTCCTCCCTTAACATATTTAAATTTTTAAATACAATTCCAGTAATATTATCCTCTAGTGTTTAATCTACTTGGTCCGTAACATGAATCAAGTAAACTACAAAAATCTCAGTGAATCATAAAATATTAATTTACTACATGTGCACGTCAGAAAAGAAGAGGTAAAGGAAATTTCACCAGATCAACATTCAAGACACTATACTGGCTCCACTACAGCTCATTTGAACTCTAAAGGCTTAGAATGTCTTAAACACAATTTAAATCATCTATGATACATGCGAATGTGAACATGTTTTTATTGATATCAAAAAGAAAATCAATCAATCAATCAACCAACCAAACCAAACCCAAAATGGGTAGTGTGCACTTGCAGCCTAGAAAGCCAACTGTACCCTGGGATGCATCACAAGAACTGTGACCAGCAGGTCAAGGGAGGGGATTCTTTCCCTTCTACTCTGCTCTCATGAGACCCTACCTGTAGTACTGTTTTCAGTCTAGGGTCCCCAACATAAGAACGATGTGGGCCTGTTGGTGCAAGTCCATAGGAGGGCCACGAAGATAATCCAAGGGCTGGAGCACCTCTCCTATGAAGATGAATTGAGAGGCTTGGGCTTGTTTAACCTGGAAAATCGAAGGCTCCAGGGAGACCGTAGAGCAGTCTTCCAATATGTAAAGGGGCCTACAAGAAGTCTGAAGAGGGGCTTTTTACAAGGGTGTGTAGGGATAGAAAAAGGGGGAATGGCTCTAAACTGAAAGATGTGAATTTTAGATGAGATATCAGGAAAAAAATCTTTACTATGAGAGTGGTGAGATGCTGGTACAGGTTGCTGAGAAAAACTGTAGCTGCCCCATCCCTGGAAGTGTTCAAGGGGCTTTGAGCAACCTGGTCTAGTGGAAAGTGTCCCTGCCCATGGCAGGGTTTTGGAACTAGACAATATTTAAGGTCCCTTCCAACCCAAACCATTCTATGATTCTATGAAAAAACATGCCAAAACACAGATAGCTTCATAAACTATTTAATCATCTTGGTTGAATGTAGTCGTCTATGGAATTTTGTTTTATTGCTCACTGTAAATTCTGATTGAAATTTCCCAGTGGCTGGAAACTTGCAGTTGGGTGTCTGGTATCTCATGAATTGTGAACTTCTGGTGATGCTTCTTTTGCCATCAGGGCACTGAAAGGGATTTCTGGGTCTTTTTTTGATCCTGTTTTCACAGATGTTTTAAGAGCTTTGTAAAACTGTTGTTTCTCTGTCAGCTTAATTGTCACTGTTCATTAACACTCAAAAGTTAATGGAAAAGACAGAAACAAATTATTTGATTTCATTAACTTTCCTTTTTTTAAGAAAACCTACCTAAAAATATCTCTATAAGACATAATATCTTTCTTGGTTTCTCAATAAATTTTACACTATCTTTCTGTTTCAGATATTGTTTTTCCTGTGTGTTTTGTAGTGAAACCTAATTCTTTCCATTGCCATCTGTATTAAAGGACAAATGTTGGTTTGCTGGACTCTCAAGTGTGTTACTAAATCTGAGGCCCATCCTGACTTCTGTTTCGATACAATGGCACCACTAAAACACCTAAAGTGACAGAGATATGGAACTGTATTAGCTGAAATGTGAGGAGCACTTTTGGAAAAAAATCAGTGAGGACTTCATGAAGGTCTTAGGCGCTGAAGTTCTGAGCATTTACACAGCCTGGTAGTAAAATATACCTGAATATTTTCTATGGCACAAATGTACCATATGTGGATCCTGAACATTTTATACAAGCATTTCAACATGTGTAAACAATTATTTCTTTCCTATTGCTCTGCTTGTTTCTCTCATTAACATTAGCCATGCACTCTTGCTTCAGATATTCTCCAGCTGTGGGTGGCTATGGATCTACTGGGAAGCCCACTGATTGACTTACAGCCAAGTTGAATTGTCCTGTTTTATCGTTGCTGGTGACTGAGAAGCTGTTCTGGACTATCTGAGTTCAGTGGAAGTAATCATATGGCCTTCAATATCCTTTAAATCATACTTTCTAATGTTTTGGAGACAAAGAGAGATATTATTAGATCAAAATGTTCTGTATCAAGTCAACATTTGCTAGCCTTTGTTTGCTGCATAATCAAAGTTGTGATTGATATATAACTTAACCCTCCTTCTTAATAATTTTTAATCTTCTGTTATATATTAAATGTGTTCAAAGGGAAAAATCACATGCATTTTTTGAACCACTGACTTTGATAACATTTTTTTTACTTACAAGCTGTTATTTAGCATCTGTTGTGGGAAAGAACACACACATTCCTAGATATTTTTCATGGTCTAAAGATTTTAAGATACAAGAAAGAGTGACTGTACTCATATTAATTTTTCTGTCGTAATGCAAATCAGGAATGATGTGTTCTGGCTGCAGCTGAACAAATAATTCGTAGAAAATAATGTATTCAGTAAGTTCTGCCTCTCCCTGTTTCATATTGTTCATGGACATACATAGCTCTTTTCTGAAATAAATTAGTTATTCTGAATTATTTACTACAGTCTGCATTAGGTAGATTTTTGGCTGCGTGCCTCAAGATGCGTATTTGCATATGTGACTGCAGAAGCTGTAAACTGTACAGAAAGGCAGCCATGCCTTACAACTCTGTCATTAGTGCTTATTTTATAATAGCAGCTGTGCCCAGGTTTAGACACTGCTACACAAAGCAGTGCAACACCTAAATAATAGATAATCAAAACAGGGGCAGAAACCACAGATCCACATAGAATTCTTTAAATTCCTGGACAGAGTTAGGTGAACAATGGCATTGCTGACAGGAGGACATGAACAGGGTGATGATGCTTGAGCCAGACAGCAAAAAATGATGAAGAAAATAAAGAGTCCTGTACTCTGACACATTCCTGAAGCAAATGCCCTGACAAGCTTTAAGAGCCTCAGTTGGAGGGTTGTTTCGCTATTCTTGGTTAAAATAGAGACAAAGAGAAAAGAAAAGGAGAAGAATGGTAACACATGCCCACTAGATAATAAAATATCCATAAAAAAAAAGGAAGGGCCTCCTTCAATATTGGTTTAAAACCCACCTTTCCCTCTCATTTTTATCCGTAAGAGAAAAGGACAGTTATTTTGTCTTTATGGTGAAATTAAATATCAACTCCTTGAATATAATGTAAAGTAGAGAGTTTTAGTAGAAAATGCAATTATCAAATGTACATTTAAACACTGACTAAAGAATAAGGTAATGGTTGTAGAATTATTTCTGTTTACAGTTGTATTAAAAAAAACAGCAAAACAACAAAAAAGCACCCCCACCCCCCACCCATGTCCTCCCCCAAGAAAAGAAACACACATTTACATAGAAATCATTAATAGGTACTCAGTGACACAGAAACTGTCTTGCAACCTTACACCAGCCAAGCGAGCTGAGCTGACTTGGCAGCGTAAGGGAAGGTATAATATTGTGTAAGTGTGTGTGGGAGGCTAGTGAAGAGAAAAAGAGAAAGTGTAGGAGGAGATGAATCTGTCATTTTGCATTTGGTATGAAAAAAAATTCTATTCTGTCGCTGCATGTTTGGTACTGCAGTAAGTGTGGGGCAGGGATTGCTGCTCTCTATCCATAGGCTGTTCTGAACAACAAACAATCCTGTGTTAAGTAGATGCTATTTCCCTTTCCACTGAGAACCTGTGAATCAAAGTCATCTGTGGCAAAATGGGAACCTGTTTCCTCAGACTGACATTAGACCTTTTATATTTATTCAGCTGTCAGAATTTATCCTCATTCTTTAAAGAGGGGAAAGACCCTGGGAGCTTCTGTATTGTTAAAGCTGAGGGTCATGCTCTAAAGTCTTATGACTTTTATTATAAAAGGCATTTTTTATATTTGAAAGAGATTGACCAAAATCTGACTGGGTTAAGACACAGCTTGTATAAAGGCTGTGAGGTCAACTTCTGCTCTGAGTTATGCCAGTGTAAAGCTGGGATAATTTAATTATAATCAGTGGAGTCAATCCAGGAACTTAATTATCCTGTTGTTTTGGGTCATGTAACTCTTATGGAAAACAACGGGAATTATGTGCATAAACAACATGATGACTGAATTCTGGTAACAGGTAACTGTTACCAGAACTAATATTTATCGTGGCAAACATAAAAGATGGATATAAATTAGACATAGATATAATGCTAAAGAAAAATATGAATATATGTATATATACATAGCATATGTTAGAAAATCAGACACTCAGCAAAGAGGCATTCAGATACATTTCCAGTTTATTTTTTTTGTGGGTTTTTTTTTCCATCAAACCCCTCAATTTAGAATACAGCTGAAGACATATTTGATTTCAGGTGGATGCCAGGTCCAAAGTGAGAAAGACTTTTTTTGTTGTTCGTGGAAAAGATCATTCTCTGCTTTCCTAAACTGGCCACTGAGAGTACTTCTTTTCTTTTTTTTTTAATTTTCACAGTTGTGGAAAGCCAGGGCAAGCTATTTGAGCCAAAACTTAATATTTCATTACCAGAGATTACCAGAAGATTACCAAAAAGTTACCAGAAGATGAGAGACACTGCCTACATCTCTGTTAGCACACAAAACAATAAACAATGAAATAAATAGCAGGGTGTCCAGAAGCCAATTGATATTATTTGGTCATGTCCATAATACAAAGCAATTTTTACCACTATAAGTCCAAACTGTTTTGGGAATGGATTCTGGCCCATGATGGCTTCTGAAATGTGCAGTTGAAAAGTGTTAATTTAACAAGGTCAAAACCTCGGTGTTGTGCACTCTACCAATTCAATCATATAAACTAATTTCTGATGCCTGGGCTCTGGCACCATTTCATTTACAGGCAGTGTACTGTAGCTGGTGTGTCTGAAAGAAGTTTGTTATCTTCAGTATTCTTACTGGCCTTAGCTCACATTTCTGATTTTTTCATTCAGGAAGAGCCTCTTACAGATACCTGCCTCACGAGATCACAGTTTTCATTTCTCGGTCCCAGGAGATTTTCATTGTACTTGCTGCTCAAGATCAGTCCATAAGCCCATTTTCTGCATCTATGCTACTAAAAAAAATCTGTCCCTTTCTCTAAAAGCCTAGAGTAGTCATATAATTTATTATGTGGCTTATTAATGTGGTTCCTTCTTACAAAAAAATCCAGTCATAACTGAATAGGAATAATAAATAACAAAAACCCAGTTCATTCTGATCTCAAATATATACGCTATTACTATACAGCCAAGAAGTCTAAGAGAAAAGGAAAACCTTCTCCTAGCAGGATGAGAATTATAACACAGTTTATTCCTTAATTCAAGCAGGATGGCTTGTTTCTAGTAATATTTAAAAAGAGATTAATATTAATCAAACTATGATATAAAAATATACTAATAATTCCAGATTTTTTTGTAATTTGAAAGCAACTTCAATTCTCCTTTCTTTTAGCCAAAGTATATCCAACAAACACATTAATGACTATTTTGGGTTAATGGTTTAGCAAACATTATGAGAAACTACCCGTCCTATTCCAAAAAGCATGTATGCAATAACTTAAATATATATATACCCTTCCATGGAGTGCAGTCATACATCTCCTTAAAAATACGTGCAAAATATTAAAGAGAATAATAGTTTTTGCCTCCAGATTTATAAGACTCTGTAACAAATAAGCTGTGATAAAGGTTCATAGGCATAACTGGAGTTTCAAGGTTTCCATATAGTGTCCGGGACCTACACAGCTAGCAGAGGCACGAGACCTGCTCAACATGTCCATAAAGAAATAATTCAGCTCATAATTAAATATGTACTTGTAAACTCCGCTAGTGTTTTACAATATAAATGCCCAAGAGCTATAGTTTTCCTGTGGTGCAGCTGCTATTAATCTGTCTGAATCATTATCATTTGAAGCAGATGCATAAAAAGACCCCTTCTCCAAACCACAAAACAATCATTATTTGACACAACTTTTCACAGGATGTTGGCTTGTGTTTGACTGGAACTGGTGACACACCAGTGAAAGTTACATTTTTTATTTTTTGTCCATTACCCTTCGTAAATCTGGAAATGTTTTTCAGAATCATTTGCTTTGTCGCCTTTCCATGGACTGAGGTAATGCTGCTCAGTTTATTGGTCCCCAGATTATAACTTTTGCCTTTCTAGGAGATAAAAGGGACAATTGCTTTCTTCTAGTCAAGAACCTCTCCATGACCTTCTTTATTTCTCATGAAACTGTAGAATACAGCTGTAGAAAATAACATTTATCAATTTTCAGTCAACAACAGAAATGTATTGCAGTCTCTTTAGATGCACATAGAAAAGTATCATTGTAGAAGTGTCAGTATAGTCTGATCTGAAATTAGACTGAGACCTCTTCCACAATTCATTGCTGGCTTTGAACTAAGTATGGACTTGTCAGTTTAAGCAAAAATGTACACAAATTAACATGTTTCTTCCAGGCCTTCCAGGCCTGAAACTGTTTCTTTAGACTGCAGACCAATTTTAGGCTAAGTCTTACAGTTTCTAAAGATGTAGGTCAAGTCTGCTTCATGGAATGTGATTTTTAATGAAAAAGAGTAAGATGTAGAAGTAGTAGCATCTGAGCTACTATGGAGTTAAGGGGTTTACTACTTTTGTAAACAGCAGTGTCAGTGCACAGCCTAAAGTCTTTGACTCTTGATACTCTATATTGTTTGACTGTTATCTTGCTCAGTTGTTGACTGATCTAAGCCTATACAGGCTTTCCAAAATGCAAGGATTTGTAAATTAAAGGCAATATGTATGAACCTGAACCTGGCTTCACTCTGTCTTTATTGCACAGCCATTCAGTATTTCCTCAGTAAGCTTTGCAATCACAAGGCAATCTCAGTCATCTATGTACCCTTATATGTCGCCCCATCACCAGTACAATGCTTAACCTAAGTTTCATGCCATGAAAACATCATGCTGCTGCTACACAGCTTACCTATTATTTCATACATTATGACCTGTGGAAACAGAAAATTTATAATTATGCCTTAATGTAAGAAACATAACATGAAATCCAGATGAGATACTAAGAGAAGTGTTACAGATGTGAAAAAACTAGTACTAAGCAATGCAGATGCACCAGAATCTTGCTATCATGTTTTACTCCTGATCTCTCATTTACAGAGCTAGCCAATAAGGCCATGTTGGGGACAGACTTTTTAATAGGTCATGTTGCAATAGGATGAAAGATAGTGGTTTTAAAACAAAACAAGGTTGCTTCAAACTAGATATAAGGAAGAAGTTTTTTATCATGAGGGAGGTGAAACACTCAACAATTTGGCCATGGAGGTAGTAGATGCTCCCTCCCTGGAAACATTCATGGTGGAATTGGATGGAGCACTGAGCAGCCTGATCTGGTTGAAGATGTTCCTGCTCATTGCCGGGTGTTGGACTAGATGACCTTTAAAAGTTCCTTCCAATCCTAACTATTCTATGATTCTGTGATTCTCATATCAAGTCATGTCACATCTTGTAGGATTATTGGTTTGGCATATGGAAAAATACTGATGAATTACTCCATTGCTTCATTCAAACTCCTAAGTCCTGACTGTTTATCCTTCACATATGTATATATGTGTGTATGTACATGTGCATGTATGCATACACACCCCCCTTTGTACTGTAGATAACTTTAGCAGAACTGTTTGTATGTATTAAACCGCTATTAATTGTTCTGTACTGTGAATTTACCTTCTGTTAAAATTTCTAAGCTTTTAATATGGTTTACTTCTATGGGAACTCTCAAAATATGAAAAGGACCTGCCTTTGGCTCTTTATACTTGGGCTCCACATAGTTTCCAGAAAACACTGGAATTAGCACAAGACATGTTCTTTGGAAGGAGGAGCAAGTCTTTGTTTTTCAGTTTCTGGTAGTTTGTCTGGTTGTCATTTTTAAGAAGATCTGTGTTTGATTAAAGTTTATATCATCTATATGGGAGATGTGTGTGGAGTTGGTGAGAAAAATTCCTGATGAGACTTTGATGAAAAGTTTTATAGAAGTCTGCTTGTTCATTGAACCTTAAGTGTTTATGTCAAAATATCTCAGGTTTGACAGATTTTCCTTCTATGCAAGGAAGGGTTCTCATTACTACAGTCATGTTATAGGCTCCTGAGGTGGGATTTGAATAGGAACAGATTTATTACTGTCAGGAAGATAAATATCAGTATGAAGTAAGTCATTATGGTATTTTACTTCACAGATAAAGGTTAGAAAACATATTCTACTAGTATTAGTATAGTCACAACAGCCAACACTACACTATGCCAAAGTGTAATGGAACCTTGAAAAAGATATTATCTTTCCATTAGTAGTAATACAATAACTTCAGAAAATAACCTTAGATAAAGTAAATGAATTTACTCAATTTAAATTCCGTTAAAATATAAAGAAAAGTAAGTCAGTAAGTAATATTTTCAGTTTTAGAACAGAACACTCACAAATAAAGCTTAAAACTTAAAAAAACATTACTACATTTCATAACTCAGCAACTGAAATGTGGAGAAATTGTCATATATTCTTAAAGGCTCAGAATTTACCTTGAAGTTTTATCCCAAGCAAAACAACTTCCAAAGAAAAATCTCTCATCCATGGATATTCCTCTTCAATGAATGCATCAATGAATCACCTCTGTCATAAAGAATATGAGGATTAAGTAGGGAAGCCATTCAGAATAAAAACTGAACAAATAAACAAACCAATTTCATTACTTAGAAATGACTAAAAGCAAGAGATTTGGCTAAAAAATTAGTTAAACCTTAGAGATATTGAAACAATTACTCAGCTGTCAAAGTACCTTAGGAAACAGAGACAAAATTTCTGCTGCTCAGGATGAGAGTGTGGCTAAAGGTAATAAAGGATTTTTCAAAAAAAATATGAGTGGGGTGGTTTTGCCTCAGTTCTCAAAAACTGTGAAGAAGTTGAACGTGGAGCAAAGGCTCTCATCTAATGCAAACAAGATGGGAACAGTCACACCTCACATGTTAGGAAAACACAAGGATCTCATTGCACTCAAAGGAACAGAATAAGTATCAGGATAGCCTCCACACTTAGTGTGACACCTCTGCAGAAAAGACAAGTGGCAGCAGATGCATTTGATGGTTATTTCTAGCTGAAAGAATTCATAAGCTGAAATAATATTGCAAGGAATTACAGAAATTTTAACTGTATATTTTTTTGAAAGCTGTGTTCAAGAAAGGCTAATTTAAACTGCAGCAGACACATAAAAGTTAGACTAGACACAGGTAGTAGATCAGAAGACCTTCATTGTTATAGTTCACTGAAATGAAGTCTGAGAAAGATGTGATTTCTCTACACAAGGATTCCATGGACACAAACAGCAGGGAAGTAAAATGACTATGTAAAATAAATTATGAACTTGGCACAAGAAAAAGTAAAAATGGACTTGTCAAGCATAAAGTTAGGCTGGAAGCTGGAAGAAACTGTAAGAACCAGAGAAGTGATGTTATTTGACTCAGTCAGTAAGAGTACAGGAACAAATACCTGCTCATGCAGATAAATATTCAGAAAGGGATTTTGTAATATCTGTGATTACCTGTACTGGAGGGGACTGGTCTTATTATCATGCTCTTCTTATGATCTTATTTTTCTGCTCTAGTTCATCATCATGCAAGTTCTTGCTGCCACATGTCCAATTACTTCATACCACACTTGCAAGAATAACAGCTCATTTCAGATACCTGAAAAACCTGTACTGGACATGTAAATAAACTGATTTATACAAAAGCCTTTTGATATCTGAAAACTAGGAATGGATCTGGATTCTGTGCCTGGAAGAAGCTGTTATCTAAGTTGGTATCATCATATACTCAAAAAGTAAAGTTGTTTGCCAGCTATGCACTATCACTAACTAGTTGCTGTAGTCATGTGAATGAAATTCATCCCTGCAGATCTCTATAATATTCTGCTCTATATCTTAATAAGTCTCTCTAGATTCACTTTACAGACAAAAGGAATAGACATCTGTAATGGCTTGATTCATTTGACCTGTTTTACATGACTATATTTGAACATGTAGAATGAATCACATCTTAAACAAGCCTATTTCTTCTTCATAAGGAAGTATAAGATAAGCTGTACACCCCCTGGATGATTTTGAACTTAGCCAAGTAGCACTGTCCCTGAAAATTCCTGGGCAAAGTCTGAGATTTAATATGGTCAGAAACTGTTCCCAGTGGGCAGTTTGGCTGCCGTTGGAATTTATTGCAATGTACATAGACTGCTTCATGCCGGTTGACCTCCACAACTAAGAACAGCCCTGGTTACATTTTCTTTACTAGGATGGTGTGGCTGTACTAGATAAACAACGTGTAGAGTCTTCTGCTCAGTGTCAAGCAGCATAATTTTGGGAAGTATATTCATTGTGCTTATTTAAACAACTGGTATTCCAGTAACTTCAAGCAATCTCAATAAAGATAACCAACAAACACATGAAGACAAAGGAAGTCCACTGCTAAAGGATAAGAGAATGTTATAGTTGAGTAAAGTGAGGCTATACTGAGACCTTAAAATTTTTTTGGGGGGGGGGGTTAAATAAGTTTTAGTTTGTTTCATGTTAAGAATAGTTCATGCTGCTAGTCCAGATTTTTTTTATCTATTTATTTTCCAGGTCATCTAATCACAGTTACAAGCTGCAGCAATTTTTCTTTCTTAACTGGTTTTCCGAGTCAACTGTTTTGCGCAGACAGCTTCAATATCCTCCTAAAAGAAGAATGGACTTGATGTTTGTGAACTGCTGCTTTCATATGTCTGCAGAATCAAAAGCAGAGAAAAATTTTAGTGATATCACAAGCTCAGTCTTCTCATTTCAGACACCTGATGTAATTTTGTCTGCCCATCACCACTCACTCTTAGTTATTTGGAATGAATGGAGCTGCAAAAACACTCAAAGCTAAAGCATGCAGAAAGAGTGTAACTTAATATTAATCATGAGAAGCATTTTCCCCCCACTTTGAAGAAAAATATTTGTATGACAGTTGTGATTCCTGCTGCAGAGATCATGATGAATAGCAGTTTTGACAGTCATCATAGGCCTGAATGAAAATAATTTTTGTGTTTGTGTGTGTGTGTTCAGCAGGGAAACAATGTGCACAGTCCCAGCCAAAGATAGAACTTAAAGTGGAAAAGCTGATTTTAAGTCACCAAAATTAAGACCAATTTTATTAGGCATTGTGCAAATATTATCCGGAGAACCATGTCTGCTTCAACCTTCCTTAGAATCATACAATCATAGAATAGTTAGGGTTGGAAAGGACCTTAAGATCATCTAGTTCCAACCCCCCTGCCATGGGCAGGAACACCTCACACTAAACCATATCACCCAAGGCTTCATCCAACCTGGCCTTGAACACTGTCAGGGATGGAGCATTCACAACCTCCCTGGGCAACCCATTCCAGTACCTCACCACACTCACAGTAAAGAATTTCTTCCTTATATCCAGTCTAAACCTCTGCTGTTTAAGTTTCAATCCATTACCCCTTGTCCTATCACTACAGTCCCTAATGAATAGTCCCTCACCAGCATCCTTGTAGGTCTCCTTCAGATACTGGAAGGTTGCTGTGAGGTCTCCACGCAGCCTTCCCTTCTCCAGGCTGAACAGCCCCAACATTCTCAGCCTGTCTTCATATGGAAGGTGCTTCAATTCCCTGATCATCCTCATGGCTCTTCTCTGGACTTGCTCCAACAGTTCCATGTCCTTTCTATGTTGAGGACACCAGAACTGCACACAATACTCCAAGTGAGGTCTCACGAGAGCAGAGTAGAGGGGCAGGATCACCTCCTTTGACGTGCTGGTCACGCTCCTCTTGATGCAGCCCAGGATACGGTTGGCTTTCTGGGCTGTAAGCGCACACAGCTGGCTCATGTTCATTTTCCCACTGACTAACACCCCCAAGTCCTTCTCTGCAGGACTGCTCTGAATTTCCTTTTTGCCCAACCTGTAGCTGTGCCTGGGATTGCTCCAACCCAGGTGAAGGACCTCACACTTGGCATGGTTAAACTGCCTGAGGTTGACATTAGCCCACCTCACAAGTGTGTCAAGGTCCCTCTGGATGTTATTCCTTCCCTCTAGCGTATCAACCGAATCACACAGCTTGGTGTCATCGGCAAACTTGCTGAGGGCGCATTGAATCCCACTGTCCATGTCAGCGACAAAGATGTTGAACAAGACTGGTCCCAACACCGATCCCTGGTCTCCAGCTGGACATTGAACCATTGACCACAACTCTTTGAGTGCGACCATCCAAATATTCCTTCTTTAATAATGTTTGGCAGAGAAGAGGAAAGACTGAGGGAAGTTATATCTTTAAGATCACAGATGAGTAAAACAGACTACAAATAAATCCCAGGTCTCCTGACTCTCAGCCCAGTAGTGAATTTATGTATTTCTTTAGATTTCTTAAGAAACCAAATCTTTAAGCTGTCTAAAGGTGCTGTATTAGAGTATATAGATGTATAGAGTATATAATCATTGATGTCATGGACATACACATAATTACATATGGTTTTAATGATCTCCTTTGAGTACTGCTACCAGTCTCTCTGTAATAACATACAGCTATATACAGCTGCAAAATTTACTTGAGAAATTGGATAAAAAGGTAGGCAGTTCTTTCCTAAGTTTTGTGTTGTTGTTACTACTTGGTGGTAATACATGAACTAGATCAACTGCATCTGCAAAAACTGTGGTATCTGTAGTATGGGCAGATCTAGAAAAAGTGGACTCTAGTTAACACTTTGTTATATGAAAAAAATGATAATTCTTCACCATTTCATTTTATTAACATGCATTTTCATTTTCCTGCTTGTTCCACAATAACAGACTGGTGAATCACTGTCAATAACAGTGTCATGCATGGTGGATTAAGTCATGCACTTTATGACACCTTTGTTAGATCTTCTACAGAACTATTTATAGCCCCTGTAAGTGCATTTCCTTCTGCTGTTGTTCTGCACTCTTAGAAAAGTAACTTACCAGCCCAATAAAAGGATGATTACTGGACCCAGGCCAGCTGTGGTTTCTCTTGAAAACTTTACAACAGCCAGGATGGAAGAGAAACTGTTAGATTCCCCTAGTCTTGAGCAGTCAGTAAAGCCTAAGGGCATATATCACCTCATGTGTGGCTTGTTCTGTTTGCTTTTACACTTGGCAGGCTCCTAAGACTCAGGAATTCACATCCTTGAATAAAAACTATCCATACAGTGTGAGCAATCATTACATCTGATTAGAAAGCATGAAAAGAAACACACATGTGGTTGACTCTGCTCCTCTGATGTCTGTGGCTTTTTGCTGACAGGAAGGAAATCCTTTTTAAAACTTATTTTTTTAAGAGTTCAAATAGATTTCTAACTGTGTGAGCCAAAACTTGCTCTCAGCTACACCCATACACTCCTATTGACTAGACCATGAGAGTGCAGGCGTCTCTCCAGAGAACCAGCTTTGCTTTGCTTTTCTGAGGCATTTCTTAATCTACGTAAAACTTACAATAAAATGTCCAGACTGTTTCCACTCACAACCTCACTCCTCTCCCAAGTCTTTGTTAACTATGAATCCCAACTGGATATGCTGCACAGGGATGCCCACAGGTATAAGGCTCAAAGGATTACCATGATCTTTTTTGTCAAGCAGATTTCTGGTTTTACTATTCTTCTTTGGACTAGTTCTTGAGGTATTAAGTATGTCTAGATCAGGTAGAACAGTACAAAAGGCACACCTGGGTAAGCACTTCCGCAGCATTATATATATCATTTAGAAGGTGCAGAAGAGTGCCACCTATGCTATTGGTAAGGCTTAGCAACTTCAGGTTCTGCATAACAAGCTCACCTTCTCAGCAAGTACAACATGGCAGCATTGCAACCTTATAGTTTCTAATTCCAGAGTTGGCTTATTGTCTTCCATCACTGAAACCTCAGTGATAAGCAGTGATAGCAGTCATGAGGTAAACATGTCTAATGTCTTAAAAATGCCTGCTGTGTCTCTCTATGTGACTTAAACAAGTTTAGGTAGAATGCTGGTATGTGAGTTCAGAAACACAGTTCAAAATTGCACTTAAATCACTTAAGCAACGGACAAGGCCACAGGCTTTCTAAAAATCAGTTTGCAGACACTTAGACTTGAAGCCATTCCATGCAAATTTAAGCACTTTATTGAGATAGTTAGGGAAGATCTCCATAGTCTGACCAAAATATTTTCTGCTCTTCTGGAAGTGCTTATTTCTCTCCATTAGCTACACAGGAAGTACACGTGATTTTGCTCCAGGATCAGGTGTTTCAATGAATTGCTTAGATTTAGAGCTGAGGCCAAAGTATGATCTGTCCAGTTTTCCTTCCTTTTTAAACTCTCTCCAAAATCCAGTTTTGATGCTTAAAGGCCGTTACAAAAAAAAAATATCACCAGTGATAGGTTTCATCCTTTTCTACAGAAATGGAACCTTGTCCATTAAATATCACCTAAACTGTATTTATGCAGCTGATTATTTCCCCATAAGTGTGTCAACTTACATTTGTTTCTGTGAGGTAGCATCCTGGGTTTTATCCAGATTAACCTGTTTAAGAGTGTTGGTAATTTTCCATTAAACATTTCCATAGTGTCTTTAATAACATGAACATCTGTCTTGTGTTAGAGCTAGAAATAACAAATAGAGGAGAGGCTCTTTTTGTGCTAGTTTTCTGTCCATTTAATTTAGGGTTTTCAGCAAGTTTTATCTATTGATTGTGTAAAGATATAGCACACATAAATACTACAAAATTGCTCATTAATATTTGGGTTCAGTAGCCATAAATAGCAAGTCTGGTATAATATACTGGTGATATAGCCAGAAGTAGTCTGCTGATATCAGGAAAGGAATCCAAATATTAGGAAAGCAATATTTTATTTATTTTTCATCCAATTGTTACAAACAATAAATGTTTGTGATGAGTACTTAATAAAAATTTGTCTCACCACAGGAAAAAAATAATTGTACTGCACAATCATTGAAATTATATATCATCTGAAACAGATAAATTATCAGAACTTTAACAGAACTCGCTAAATTACCCTGCTTATATTGCAGACATACACTGTCATCATAGTACAACATATATGCTATATACTGGTCTAATATAAATGGAAACTGCTTCCTGTACAGAGAAAAGGCAAACAGAACTGTTAACACAGAATGTGACTATTTGAGAATTTCACACGGATATACAATTTTGCGGGATTACTCATGCTGTCAAACATGTTTCATTAAGTACTTTAAGGAAATGTCCATTCTCATACTAAGAACATGTTAAATCCCCGGGCATTTGTAATTTCCATTTGGAAAACATTACATTTATAAAAAGCTATATATATGTACCTTCACTTGCAAGTAGGTTGTATATTTCTTCCTATTTTTCTCACTTTCACTAGTGAGACTGTTTTTGCTTTAAAGGATCACCCCTAAGTAAAAATGTTCATGAGACTATATCCACTTAGAGGCTCATATTGAGATCCCAAAAAGCTATGTGATTTCAGTTGTTCTGCATGTTGCTGAAAATATTTTGCACCTGACTTACCTCCTCTCACCGTAGTGTTGCTACTTGATTTTGTAAGGGAAGAGAATAATGAGTGACAAACAACAGCCTGATTCCTCCCATGTCACATTATCCACCCAAGAGCTTAGTTTGGGCACACAATAAAAGGCACCATACGCTGTGACTAGTCAGTAAGCATTTGTGACAGAGCAAACTGATGATGCATTTCCTACCCTCACTGCAATTTTACTGGCCTTGATGACTATGTAGTCCTCATTATTAACATATCATACCCTACACACTGTTGAGTCTCAGAAAGATGCTAAGCAGCTGGAAGCTTGTGCTGAGTGCCAGAAGGGAAACAGGCTCCCACGCACAGAGCTTAATGTAACAACAATCCTTACTTACTGGCAAGAAAGGGTTGTGTGTGTGTGTGACGGTAGTTTAAGAAACTATAAATCTTTCTCATCTTGTGTCAAAAGTGTCACTCATACTGAAGGAAAAGAGGTAGTTACAGTGCCAGTCCCTGACTTCTGGGGACTTGATTTGGCAAAAGGACCACACTCTTTGCATGTCCTTTCTCTCCTTCTTCATGCTGTGCATCATTTCAGCTGACAGATTTACACAGGAAAGCTGGCTCAGCAAGGCCTGCCGTAGTTGGTGGCAAACAAGAATATGAGGGAATTAACTTCTGGCCTGCTGACAGTGGCTAAATCTGCCAAAGCAGAGCTGGGTAATTTGGTTTCTTTCTTTTGTTGATTTTGTGCCAGCCCACAAGAGAGGATTAAGCAGCTAAATTCTGCATGGAGAACTCTACCCCTTTCACTCAAATCCTATTGTCTTGATAGAATGACAGTAGCTAGTTGTGCCAATCTTTAACATCTTGCTGGCATTTCCCCAGAACATATCAGCTTTTGGTCCCTGAAAAGAGGGATTTGTTAAAGAACTAAATTAAAAAGAAATAAAAAAAAAGACAGAAGAGGATGAGAAGCCATGGAGTAAAAGTTTTGCCTTGTATTAATTAAAGGAACAAAGTTCTCTAATCCTGATGGAGGCTACACAATGAAACATGGGTAAGTCCCTAGGTCTCCTGTCATTGTAGCACATTAAGAGTGCTCATTCCCTGTTGTCCACAGTATTTGTGTAATTCAGGAATTATTCCTTATTGAGTTTTGAGAAGCTCTGCATTCATTTAAGTCATTAACTTTAAGTAGAGAACCCACTAAGTAAGGTCTTCATTTCACTATTGGTAGAGTATATTTATGTCACAAATAAACTAAGGATGAACCTTTTTATTTTCCAAAACATAAAACCTTCTCTGAAAGTCAGATAACCTGAAGTGCTAAGGAAAGCAGGCAGCAAGGACAGTGAAGGTTTTGATTTTCCATCTCAAAGCCAGCATTCTCTGAAAAGGCTTAAGGCTTACATGGTTCCAAACTTGAGTCATCATGAATGTTAAGACCATATCATCTGACCTATGTAGCACAAGCCTGAGGACTTACCCAGTGATTCCTGCCAATGGCATTTCAGGGGGTAGAGGAAACCTTCCAGAAAGACAGGAGGCCTTGGGATGTGGTCTGCGATAAACATAGGCATCTTGCAATCAGGATTAGATATCCTTCTGAAGGGCAGGAAAGACTGGATTTAGTCACACCACAGCAATTTGTACATTTGAACACAAGTTTAAAAACTTAGTTATGTACTAACTTTGTTGTAAAAAGTTATTACTCCAATGTTTTTGCAGTTTACATTTTAAAGTATCACATAGCATCTGAATGAAAAATCCAATATGAGAAATAATGAAGCTAATGATACTTTCTTTTGGACTAGGTAACACTATGTTAACAAAAAAAAAAATAAAAAACCAAAAACTTCAGTGTTTCCTTCTAAATAATTCTCAGAATGCCTTCTACAAGACATAGAGATTTCCACATAAATTTAGTCTCATGCTGCCTTGGATGTACTCAAAAAATAAGAAAATTATGAGATAGCTTCCAGATTGGCTTTTTAACTGAATGTTTTATTTAAGGTGAGACAACTGTAAGCCAGGGCATTATTTTAGGCAAGAAAAATACCAGTCAAATATCTAGACAGGAAAATGTTCTTCGATTAAAGCAAATATAAACAATCTATAGGCCTTTAAAGCTGATATTTTTCTCTATTTAATTTCCTGTTCCTATTTAACAACAGAAATATATAAAGTTCAACACAAAAATTCGTATTTAGCCAAAGAAAGCAGATCCAAATCTAGATTTAATTGGCTGGAAACTGCCTTGACTTTATCTGTTTTATAAATGTATGTCTTAATCTATAGTGTTACTTATATATACATACTTATATTTATATCATTCACATTTATAATATCAATGTTTAAGAAGTGCTGGATTTTGAGTTATGGTTTTGCATTTGCTTTTTTTTTTTTTCTTAATGGAGCAGTTCAAGCCACATTTTCTGGGAGAAGAAAACAGTTGCAGAAGGTTGGAACAGGGCAGTGAGAAAAACTAATGCATCACTGACAAAATTCCAGTCCACTTGAAGACAAAATTCTTGTTGTCTTCAGTTTGGTCATTGTTTCTTAGCAGTGTTGGTATGTACTTCCTTTTTTTTGGAATTACATTATCTTTTAATATAAACTAACACCTCAGGGAAAAGATCATGGCAAACCAGACTATTGACACTATAATCAAATCGTGCTTGTGAAAATACAGAGATTTTACCAAACTTTTTCACTACGCTATCAACCCTCATGGCTATCTCAGAAGAAGGATATACAACATACGTCAGTCATGATGACACTTTAGTACATTTTCAAGGTGTTAATCTGAGTCTGAACTCTTTCTTACTTTCATTGCAAGAAATAAGTCACAGTTTGAATAAAGTTCTGCTGTGACTACACTGAGGTGTGAAGGATGCTTTCCTGACCAGATTTTGAAAATAATTGAACTGCTAAGTAGAGAGTTTAAAAACAGTTAAAAAACTTTCATATATATTGACTTGAAAATAATGTTATTTTTAATTTCATTGCTATCAAATTTTGAGTGCAATGTAATAATTTTTCTTGAAAATAAGGTCATTACTCTTACTGTATCTTCATCTGGGAAATGATTTTATATGCATGTACTGCTATTACATTAGTGGTGTGAATTAGATCAGACATAACAATTTAAAAGAATGTAACAACATGTAAGACAATATAGTTAAATATTTTTAAAGTTATTGCACACAATCTTACAACTTTGTACTGATCAATAGAATGAAGTGAATGTTTATTAGCTAGGTTTCAGCTGAAGGTCCTTTACACAAAAACATGATTATAAGCCTGAATGTTAAAAGGCTTATATAGAAAAGAGTCTTTCTGCTTCCACATAGGACAACTACATTCTGGCAAATGTATATGTAATTATTGCAATTGCACCAATACCACTCAGTATAATATTTTATGTTAACTCTTTCGGAAATTGTCTGTCATCGCTATTCTACCTATTCCTGCACTTGAACATACGTAAGTAAAGATAATTGTGAAATAAATATTGCAGCCTATAGGAATCAGGTTATCCTCACACATGAAAAATGCAAATCCACCAAGAATAGGACTCTGTGGGAACTATAAACCAGCAGAAGACTCTCAAGTCTTCTTCAAGACCTCATCTAGAAATCTAATTTAACTGGTTTTTGGTAGTTCCTAATCTGGTAGGCTTGATTTCATGGAAGCTGACCTGGCTTAAATAGAGTGGAACAATCAAGACAGCTACAGCCAAGCCATGAACTCACTTCACAAGGACAGTATGAGCTTGAACAGAATTTGTGAAGTGGCTTAGAAAGGAAGAATAGAAAGCAGCAGAAGGCTCAGGATCCTTTATCTTGCAGACCAGCACAAACAGTGGAAAATCTGAGAGGCTCTGGATATAGCAAACACCACAGGATGAAAATAATGAGATTTACTTACCAACCTCACTATCACTGAATTGAACATTCATCCTAAGATTTAGGAACAGACAGTGATCTGCTCTGTTGCCCTTTAAGCTGCAATCCACACTGTATGTATAATTTTGAGCCTTTCTGTTTTGGGACAATTGAAAACTCCAACCAAAGAAAGCAAGTCAAATCAACAGTCCCCACTACTTTACGTGTTTTTTGATTCTGAAAACATGAGGGAAAAAATTTCAAGTAATTTGTTGGTTTTAGCTCAATCTGTGATGGAGAAATCAGACTGTGAAAAACTTGTCTTGCATATAAAAAAATAAATTCTGGCAACCCTACTGTGGTACATCACCTTAACAGGATATGGGTAGAAATTCAATTGCTTTGAAGAATTAAATGGACCATTAAACTATCGGTCATGGAGACATGGATGGATTGACACTCTGCAATGGCATTTGAACTACCCACTTTGCTGTCTCTGCCAAATGTTTCCAATTTTTTTTTCTCTTTTTTTTTTTTTTCTTTTTTTCCCTGGCCTAGCCTTAGGCTGATAAGAAAAGATAACATGAACTAAAGAGCCATGGCAAATTAGTTTAACATCACTACTAACACTACCCTCAAACAGTCCAGGAAGCCTTCCAGCAAGGATTAACAGTATAATAAAGTTGCATCTAACATTTCTTGTGTTCATTTATCTAGAATGTTTGCTGGCAATGCTGAGTGTATTTTATTAAAGGTATCTGCACAATTACCTTGAAGGAATAAAGCTTAAGCCTATTAAATTACTAAATATCCAAGTTCCATGGTGAACTTAAGAGGCTTGTTTCTGTTTGGAGGGATATGGGCATGGATTACCTGCTGCATAGGTTATAAATTCACTATTGCTCATTCATGCAAACTCTGGTTTGAATAATCATGCCTAACTTCGAAACCTATCAGAAACTCCATTTATCTGAAAATGTGAACAAGAAGCCTGTGCGAATGGTATCCAGAGGGCTTCCTGTCACAGCTGAAATGATAATATTTTAAGGAAAAGGAATTTTATAATTCCATTTCTTTATAAAACAGTAATATTATACAAACTGGATTGGGATGGATTTTGTGCAGTTGTTTCAGCTTTTTGTCTGTCCATATCTTCCGAGAACATCATATAGCATTTCAGATACAGTTGTCTGAATGCATGCATACACTCAGCATCTGCATTTTACAGAAGGGAAATATGAAGTAGTCCTATCAAATGATGATTTCAAGGCATTTATAGGAAATGCCAGAGACATGAGACTCTTGTTTAAGCTTTGTGTTTCTTTCCATTTACTTGCTGCAGCTGACCTCATGGTTTATAGCATTACAAAGAATTTTTTTTTGCACAAAACATTTTCTTGTTCATGTTAAAAAACTTGCTAAAAGACTATCACTTTATCAAGCCCACACTGGGCTTGATCCTGAAAGATCTGAGATTTCTACTAACTGATGATTTCTGTTCTCAGAATTAAGAAACCCTATTTCAGTAGAAGCAATATATAATTAATCTTTTGCCAACCCAAATCACGACCTCTCTCTTTCCATTCATCGTCTACTCATGGAAAGTCCAAGGAAAATGTTTTCTTCATTCCTTAGGGGAAACAAAAACAACTTAAGAAGTATTAATAACCAAGTAGACATAATTTAAAGCAGTATTAGGACAGCAACAATGAAGCCAATAACAACATTATAGAAAGCTGGTACTATTTATGATCAGAGTGGGAAATATGGTCTGTTTCTTGGTTAGTAATTCATACGAAAACTCAGTGAAAAGACACTGTTGCCTATAGAAAATGTCAAATCCTCAAGAAGAAAAGGAGGCTGTCCTTTCCAGTGTTCATGTGTTGGGTGCAGAGGATATGGCTCTCAGTTATGCTGCTTTTTCCCCAGGACAGTCTGAGTGGCCCCCAGGCAGCCTCTTTCTCTCTCTATTCCCTGTGTCTGCTTCTCCTCATGCTTTGGCTATCATGTACTGACAAGACTCCTCTCCATATTAGCAGGCCCATTACCAAAGCTGCTCTTGCACCCTTTTGTCTGATGGAAATGCTCTTTCTCTCTAGCAGTCATAATTTCTCAAAAAGGACACATTTCAAATTTGATAGCACTCAGATTAGGCGGTACATGTATTATTATGGTACATTAGATAGTACATGTATTCAATAATCTGGTAATTCAGTTTGGATAGCTCTAAAATTGACACATTAACCATATGATTCTCTCTGGGGTTTTAGCCTTAACTGCTACCTAAAAAGAGTATCATCATTCTTACGTAATAAAAGACAATGTTAAATATGGTTTATTACTATTTACAGCTGTTGATACATCTGGAAAACTTACCATCTTATCATCCTGAATATTAGATGCTATAAAACAAACACTTTTTGTTGTTGTTGTTGCAGTTATTCCTGCTGCGTACATTGTGTACAATTAGTTAGAGTAAGGCTGGAATTTTCAGCATAGAATAGGACAATGTTCTACACAATTCTCCTTTTAGTTCTCAATAGTACATATCAGGTTCTCAAATGCTTAAATTCTGTGGGTTTTCTTAGTTTCCTAGGCAAATGCATCCAGGCATCTTGCTCGTTACTCTGTGGAGTATCGATGGAGTATTGCCCTTGAGTTTTCCATTCCCTCATGTCCATTAAGATATCTTCAATTTATGAGGCGGGTCATATTGTAAATGGAAGACTCTTTCATAAGATATATTCAAAGAACATTTTGACAGGACTGTGTTTCCATTTCCACTTGGAAATGCTGGCATCTGAAAGTCTGGTCATTTAGAATAATCTTTGGGAACTTCCTTTCCTTTTATGCAGGTAAATCAGGGATAATTTAAAAGCAGAGTACCTTTAGAAAATGCAAGTCAGATGCTTTCATCTTCATGACCTCATAATTAACTTTCCATTGTGAGACCTCCTCAGGTTATGGCTACTGATTAAAAGGTGAAAGGTTGAGGAGAAAGTGAATGGCAGAGAATTACATGCTCCCTTTCCTTTTAAAGGCACTTCCTTTACGGCAGGTATGATAAATACCAACCTTTATTCATGTTACAGGTCTGAATTGGTGCCATATGATGATGAATTCCTATACAAAGACAAGGCAGGACCTGATTAAGAGTTAAAACAAAGTACGAACACAGATGGAGAGAGAAAACTTGAAATTGGAAGATGGCAGGAACAGCTGACAGCATTATGTTTCCAATGAAGAGGGATAAAAAATGGCTGGGGAAAAAAAGAAAAAAAACCCTGTTCTTTTAGCCCCCTGACACCCACATTTCAATCTGGAAAAAAAATTAAATCTTGCTGTGATTCAGTTCTGTAATGTAACAGAGAGGGGTGAATCACATGCAGGAAGCTGTTTTGACTTCCAGCACATCAAAATAGAATTTATTCTTTCAGTTTCCTTTGGAAGGCATATGATCTGCAAGTTCCATGGATGTGCACGCATCTTCTCAAAATCTTTTATTCTCCTGAAACTCCTATGAACCTGTATGAGAGCTTTCTTATGAAAATTCTAAGAGTTTCATCTTAGTGTTTCCTGACACCTACGTGAAACTGATGGCAGACTACTATTTATTCAGGCACAGCCTTAAGCAAGGATTATTGTAGAAGTTCTCCTAGCCCAAAGGTAATCCAGATTTCACCTAATCCAAAACTCATCATTATAATGCAACATCTTTCTTGTTTGGTTGTTGTTGCTTTTATTGCTTATTTTTCCTCCTGAGGATAACATTGTAATGCTGATAGAAGCAGAAAATCAAAATTTCTGTCATGTCCTCAAGATTATCTCCTGACTGGACAGCATGGAGCTGAAGCAATGGTCTCCCCTAGACTAAAACAAAGGAGCTGAAAAAAAGGAGTTAAATAAAGGCGTAAATGAACACATGGGCATCTTCTACTTTTGTAAACCTAGAACCAGAATGAGGATAATCTCTATATAATAACTCAGGATTTTTTCAAGTGATGCACAACCATGTGGCTCTAAGTCAGGTGGATAGTCTATTAAGGGATTTCAGACATTCTAAGTAATGATGTTTAAAAATAAACAAGGAACTATTTGGGCACTTTAATAGTTCAGTGACAGAAAAGAGTGGAGCAGAATCATATCATAGAATAGTTAGGGTTGGAAAGGATCTTAAGATCATCTAGTTCCAACCCCCCTGCCATGGGCAGGAACACCTCACACTAAACCATATCACCCAAGGCTTCATCCAACCTGGCCTTGAACACTGTCAGGGATGGAGCATTCACAACCTCCCTGGGCAACCCATTCCAGTACCTCACCACACTCACAGTAAAGAATTTCTTCCTTATATCCAGTCTAAACCTCTGCTGTTTAAGTTTCAACCCGTTACCTCTTGTCCTATCACTACAGTCCCTAATGAATAGTCCCTCACCAGCATCCTTGTAGGCCTCCTTCAGATACTGGAAGGTTGCTGTGAGGTCTCCACGCAGCCTTCTCTTCTCCAGGCTGAACAGCCCCAACATTCTCAGCCTGTCTTCATATGGAAGGTGCTTCAATTCCCTGATCATCCTCATGGCTCTTCTCTGGACTTGCTCCAACAGTTCCATGTCCTTTCTATGTTGAGGACACCAGAACTGCACACAATACTCCAAGTGAGGTCTCACGAGAGCAGAGTAGAGGGGCAGGATCACCTCCTTTGACGTGCTGGTCACGCTCCTCTTGATGCAGCCCAGGATACGGTTGGCTTTCTGGGCTGTAAGCGCACACAGCTGGCTCATGTTCATTTTCCCACTGACTAACACCCCCAAGTCCTTCTCTGCAGGACTGCTCTGAATTTCCTTTTTGCCCAACCTGTAGCTGTGCCTGGGATTGCTCCAACCCAGGTGTAGGACCTTACACTTGGCATGGTTTACCTCATGGTTTCTTTATCAGAGCAGTTCCACCAGCCCCCAGTAGGCCTGGCCTACAAATGTGGGCCCCATGTCCAAGACACCCAAACCCTTGACTATGACACCACCCTTTTAACCATTTATTAACCTGTCCAATCCTCCTTGCCTTTGGAAGGTCCTACCCTGTGTCTTGGAGAATGGTTGAAAAGACTATGTGAGCTCCAGAGCCCCTGACCACCTCTCCTAGAGCTCTGTAGTCCTTCTTTATACTCCTCAGGCTACTACTATCTATATCCCTAGCACCCACATGTATCACTAGAAGCGGGTAATAGTCCGTGGGACTTACTAGAGCAGGCAGCCTCTCCGCAACATCCCTGATCCATGCCCCAGGTAGGCAACACATCTCCCTTGCGACCGGGTCAGGGCGACAGAGGAGCGCTTCTGTCCCTTTCAAGGCAGAGTCCCCTACTACTACAACCTGCCGCTTTTTCTTGGTGGCACCAGTAGAGATCTTCTGTACCAGTGCACCAGCTGGCTGTTTCTGATGCAAGTGCATTTCCTCATTAGCGCCTTGCAGGACAGCAAAGCGGTTCTGGGTGGGTACAGCAGATTTAGGAGGAAGCCCCTTGCTTTTTATAGCTCTCTTCCTCCGTTTGTTGTTTTTTTTTGTTACTAATTCCCAGCTTCCCTGGTCAACAGCCTCCTTCTTTCCTTCATGAGTTAGAGGGGAAGCTTGAGGCCCCTGCGCTGTTTGAGCCTGGAGCAAGCAGTCCTGTTTCCTCTCAGCTTCCCTGACATCTTGCAGCTTACTGACAGTATCCCGTAGCTCAGCCACCTGCTGGAGGAGGACCTCCATCAGGGAGCAGCGAGTGCAGCCCTACCCATTCTGCACCTTTCCCTCACCAGACCAGTGCAGGCACTCTCTACACTCCAAGCTCTGCACCGCAGCCTCCCCTCTCACGGGCTCTGTCTGGGTGCCTACGCTGGCCACCACCGGGGCAGCCAAGGCAGAGCTCCCAGACCGGACCCTGGTCATACGGCGAGTGCTCACCATCCTGCTTGCCTGCCCGCCCAAACCGCCACACAAACTACCTCGACTCGCTCTGTTTGCCCACTCTGGTCGCCACCCTCCCTGGGTAGGTTTTTAACCACTCACAGTTGGTGCCACTCCTCCTGGCTCCGCCCCCGGTGAGTCAGTTCCTGGGGATAGCTGAGCTGCTGGCTCCTGGGCAAGTCCTGTCAAGGACTTCAGGCTCCCTCCTCAGTGGCTCTGTGGCTTTTGTCGCTCTGTGGTGAGGCTCCTGCATGCTGATCTCCCCCCGCCACTCGTTATTCTCATTCACACTTTCAGTTACCATCTGCTATTTACTTTTCTATGTTTAAGAAAAATCAAGTATATCAATTTTCAATAAATGAAATTCATCTTTACTTTCCTGAAACATATTTTATATAAAACTTAACCAAAGCCTCTAAACAAATAATTGAATTGCCTGCAATGTCTGGTGCATCAAAATTATTTGAAGTTAGCATGTAGGAAGACTTACTCCATTTCAAAGTTTTCTTGGCTTTGTTTAGGGCATTTTTTTCCCAATAGTCTTCTGTCATTTCATTCCCTGCTGTTTTATACTGTGGTACTGTAATCAATAGATGTGAATAAAAGAATAACTATAAGGATGCTTGAAGCTATTGATTCAGAGGCTGAATATGCAGCTGTTGACAATATTAATAGGGCTGCAACACTGATAGGAAACAGTAGGATTTGGTAGTAGGGATGCAAGACCAGTGACAGGACTGTAGTGTTCATTGTGAATGATAATCAAAAAATATACTTCACTGACAGTTCTGATGGCATGGGAGTTACTACAGTTGGATTTTTTTTTATTATCATCCCAGTACTGTGATATAGGTCATTCATTTATGTCTTGTTCCTTGTACAAAGTTTATGCCTCAAAAGGGATGCAATAGAGAATGTCTGGGAGAGAATTTAAGAATCTGTTACAAAAATGAAATTATTTATAAATTTTCCCTTGCTGTTCTAGGACCTGGCTTTGAGGAAGTCTGGTGGTTTTACTGTAATTAGTCTGTTCTTAATTCAAAGACATTTAGATTTATTTGGAAGTAGTCCAATAAATTCACCACCAGTAGCTGGTAAATTAAGCTAGAGAATTAGGCACTTTCTGTCAACAGGACTTGTTGTAGCCTACTTTACAATGCTGATACTCTAAATGAACCCAGCGAATAAAATTAATATTATTATGGTTTAGCATACAGTGATTGTTCTATACCTATAGCTTGTTCTTATTGTAAAATTGATTGTTAAAATCCTGTTCTTTTTCTTAGCCCTATGCAGAGTCATGCACAGTTCATGGCTGCTATCAGGCTGGAATGCCAGCACTGAGTTCCATTACTGGGGACAGCACCATGTCCTCTTTTTGTTGACAGGCACAGAAGAGATCATGTCAAACAGAGGCTGTAGTTTAGGGGGAAACTAGGAATCCGAGGACTTCTACACATTTCTAAATAAAGATAGTAGATATGCAAGGGCTGTTGCTTTTCTTAGCAATTGTTTGTGAGCATAAAATCAGAAAAGTTTAAATAACGTTAATCTTTTTATTTTATCAACAATTTCACAATAATATCCAACTAAAATATTTCTTGGGAAAAGTAGAGTTAGGTTACATATGCTCTCACAGAAAGCAATGAATAAGTATCAAAGTTAGAAAATTAGTATGTTTGTGTGTATATGTGGATGGATGGATGGATGGATGGATGGCTAGCTTGCTGGATAACTAACTAGCTACTTAGATTGATCGATAGATAGGTAGATAGATAAATAGATAGAAGGATGATGGATGATAGATGATAGATGACAGAGGAGAGATAATAAATAATGTCAGATTTCATAGGAACTGATTGCTGTATTATTTTGGGATGGTTTATTTTAGATTTCCATAGAATGTCTCAATTAAACTTACACACAAGCAGCATTGCCTATTGCCTTAGATATGTTCTCAATGCAAGTCTACACTTAAAATTCTCTCATGTTCTATTTAGAAGACAAAAACCTTCACATAGCCTGTAAAACCCCCTCTACTGGAGTGGAGATACAGCTTTCTGAAGGCTGTAGTGTCTTAATAGATTGCTCCAGGAATGAACATTTTTTTGGCATCTACCTAATTGAGTTAAAAGTTAATAAATTCCCCTGGTTGCTCCTTTCTTCAGGAAGCATGCAAAAAATGCATTGAAGTAAGGAAGTTCAAGGTTTCAGTATCTGCTGCCCTTGGTCTTTCTCAGGAATTCTTTAGCTGATTACATGCTTCTCCTTTCAACAACATAAGCTTTGTATCCCCTGTTTTGTAAAGGATCATTTCACCAGCCACCCTCTTTAAGGCCACTCTTGGTCAGTTAGAAAAGTTAGCATCTGGATGTGAGTATTTCTACCACACACATTTAAAATGCCCAAGGGAATGAATTTTCCTTTGATTTTTTTTTTAAACAAAAGTAATCTTTATAGGCATACTTACAATGTTACAAATGTTTTTTCTTATGTACAAGATCTGAATTCTTTCTGATTTCAGTGCTTCCTTTGTAATTTTTTATTTTCTGAACTAATCCAGTTTTCCCTTTCTGTTAGCAATGACAGTCAATAAATAATAAACATTTCATGTAAATGAAAAATAGTTACCTAAAAGATGGGTTTATTCCAGCACATTTAGAATGCTACACTTCATGATAAGATATAAGATCTGGGTTTATCCTTGTGTCACTCTATACTGGCGCAAATCCATTAATTTTGATTAAATTATGCCTTATGCCTAATTTATGTGAATGTAATTGAGGAGGATTAGGGCTTAATTATAATTATACATAATTATCCATGATTATAATAAATGCCAACATTAAGTCAAAATAGTAAGGCTAAAATGTTGGGGATCCAAGCTGAGATGATGAGTCGCAGTACTTCGAGATGTCAAGCACCTGCAAGACATAGTGAGGCTGGAATGAAAACCTAGCCCTAAATTTTCCTAGGAATCCTAAGATTGAAAGTTCAAAACTGGTGCAAATTTTTGACTATGTGAAGATGACAAAACTATTTCCTGATTAATAATTTGTGCGCTCAGAAATTACAAAGGATCAGGTCAGTTTTGTGAAGCCCTGAGCTGGGTGGAAGCACTTATTAAATGCTTAAACTGAAGCTTCTGAACACTCTCCTACAGTTTTTTTCCTACCTTTCCCTTTCATCTCATTTTAAACTTATTCCAAAGTTTTTTCCCATTTCCTCTCCCTAAGGATCCTCATCATGACTTGATATAGAACTTAGAAATGCATAGTTTCACTTCTATATTTTATGCCCTTAACAGTTACGCATATTTCAAAAATAAGCCTATTCAAATGCCTAAAAATTAGTCCTGTCATTAGACAGAAGAGTTATATTTTTATCACTATTTTATAATATTCTAAGAAGAATAATTAAAACCAAACATGGCCTAAAGAATAAAGATTATTCAAGGTGCAGCTGATATATTACTTGTATCATAGTAAGAACTGAAGGACAAAAAAGAGGTGGAGATATATAGACTAAGCATGCAAGATGACTCAATGCCATGACTGAAGTCCAATTGTTCATTATCACTTTCAGACAAACACTCAACTTTCTTTTTTCACCACCGGGACACAATATGACTCACAGACTTTGCACCTGGTAATTGTCCTAGAAAAGATATAGTTTGGATTTAAAAATTCTTACCATCTTTACAGTGTAAAGATCACATTTTTAGAACACCGAAAGTTCAATTTACAGTCTCGAACTGCTGCTATCACTACTTGCCCTTATAAACAATGGGAAGTTTGGTTCAGTCCTGTCTGTATGTTCTAGAGCAGAAGTACTAATTCTTTATATGTGCTTCTAGGGAACAAGTGATGTTAAGATCTAGATATTTAACACCTTCATTGAATTCAGGCTGGGTGAACATGGAATGAACTGTCTGGCTAAAAGCTACAAAAATAGTTTGTGATGGAACCAAGCAGTCACCCACTGGTGAGAATCTTCCAGCTGGTAGACAAAAGCCTTCACCTTTGTATTACCTGTCCTGATTCAATTTTTTTTTTTATTCTTACCTTTGAGATATAGCTTAAAGTAAGCTAACTTTCTCACTTTAATTTTTTTCTGACAAATTTCCGTGCTTGCCTTAAAGAAGGAAGAAAAGAAAAACCTCATAAAAGCTTGTAGATACATAATGAGTTTTGAGTCACCTATCTATAACTATTCTGCTTTTTTATTCTGACTTTAATAATCATTTCAATCTGGGAAATTAATCTTTTCATTTAAAAATACTTAAATACAATACTCTGTGAATTTAATGTCTAAAATTCATTTGGAGCAGGATTTAAGTCTCCATATCAACTTCTACTTAAAAGGAAAATGCTTTTTCAGCAGGAATACGATCATTTGGCAAATTCTAGGTCAGACCATCTTAAATATTTTCTTAATTAATATGTGACATTGACATTCCTCCTATAGCTTTGGAAGCTCTATCCCCATGAAATATTTTACCTCTGAAGGCCTGGTATCTGTTTTCATCCACTTGCATTTCAATGCTCTTTGGAGGGAAAAATACTGCTGAGTTGCTGATTTTTTTTTTTTTTTTACAGCATCATTTACTGATACAGAGCTGTATAAACAGTAGTAGGTTTAATTTGCTACTGTGAACATTTCATAGGAAATTGTAGCTAATTTTGAGCAGTAGTGAAAAGGTTAACCTTCTAGTAAATTAGATGGATAACAAGGGAAGCCGATTAGCAAAAAGAGGAGCTCAGTCACTGACCTTACAATGCTTCTTTATCTTCTACATTCATCTCTCAGGCTCAGTCCAACGCTGCAACATAAAGCCAAAGCTATGGTACAAGTATTGTATTCCCAGAGGAACAGCGTATTACTTGTATATGCTTGGTTGCTTTTTTGCTGTGAGCTTCTGAATCATATAAGAACAAGTTTATTCATACATTTACCCCTTATTTAACATGCTTATTGAATGGGCAGGAATCTTCTTAAAGGATAGAAGTATTAAGATGTAGCTGACACAGAAAACAGATGAAAATCTTAGTGTTAGCATTTTCTAAAGAAGTGGTAAAATATACTGAATGACAACAGAAAACAAGTACAAAACACATTTATAGCTTTGAGAGTTAATACAGTATCATACAAAAACTAAGACATACATTCTTAAATAATCTGTTTTATGCCAATATGGCTCGGAAAGAAGATGTAAAACTGTGTAATTGGGATATTCAATTTGTTATGAGAAAGTCATATCCTGATGAAGTATTTGTCCTTGTTTCTCTCTTATCAAACTTATGTCTTCATATTTTTTTAATATATTGTCTTAAGATACGTTAATAAAGGCAGCTGGATTTTGAATCTGAAACTTTGGGATGGAAAACTAGTTTTTCAGTGACAAAAGTATTTCATCCATCAGTTTGTTATACCTTTTTTCCACAGAAAACCAAAAGTTTCCTTTGGTAGATAGAATAAAGAGACTGTTGCCACTTTGTTTTTGCGCTATCCACCTATAACCTGCACTTGTTTCCTCCTTCTCAAAAGGTACTGTATAAAATTGTTGTACTTATGATCTGATCCTTTCATCAGCTGTTTATTGTGTCATTTGCATTTTACTAACTGGTAGTTAGCTCAGTGGGAAGCTAACAAGCCATCACAGTCATAAGCTGAGTGCTGTTCACACACAGGCTCAACAGTTGTTGGCATCCTGCACAGTTGTTATTCTTTACTTAGGAGAAAATAGAAGTTACAAAAAAAAAAAAAAAAAAGCAGGAAAGCAGGAATATACCAGAACATTTTTGGGAAAACCTGAGGTCAACTTCTATTTTCTAGTCTGTCTTCATGGTAGATGACTTTTTTGCTTCTTGTTCCTTTGACTTATATTAAAGTTCAGGGGGTTGGGAATTTTTTAGAAAAATAGTCAACCTTTCAGATTTCTTTTGGTAACATTATCCTTCTCTTTCCTTCAGCTCTTCTACTTTGCATTCTGCAATGCATAATTATTATTCAGATTTGTACTTAAGAAGATAGAAGGACCGTTACTTTTTATGTATATGATACTATGCCTGAAAGGGTTCTCCAAGAAATGCTGTAATATTAATTAACAATAATGAAAATCCTGATAAATAGAGCAAAGACTAGTCATCAGGAATTGCATTTTCCCAACATGAGAGGCCATTAATGAGAAGAATTTTCATAATAAAATTATCTCTGGTATGTAATAAATCAGGTCTAACCCTAAGTATATGCCTATACTGAAATCCAAACCTATGAGATTCCATGTGAAAATGAAAGAAATAAAAATTCTTCTTGCTAGAATTATGGTGATTTCTTTTCATTCCTCTGAAGTAGCTAACATGCTGGCTTCCTACCGTATCTGGGCAACACTGGCGTGAGGTGATTTCAATTTAACAATATTTGCCAAATATATGTTCACTCCAGATCCTGCACATGGTGTTCCCAGCATGCATTTGACATAACCCATGAAGACCTGGGCTCGAAACCAGCGTTATCTGTGTACAAAGATCAGCACTGAGGTATTTTTTTAGAAGATATCTCAATCAGCAGGGGACTCTGCTAATTTTTTTTTCTTCCACAATGTGCCCTCATTGCTTGTGTGTTTGAATAATCAGACATTTGAGTGATTCTTTCATCTCTTCCAGGGGGTTTGCAGGGACCCTCTGAACTAGGATGACAGGATTTGGAACCTGAGAGTTGGTGCTCTTTGTTTGTTGTGGCCTATCATCAGTCAAATCCAGTGTGTAGGTTAATAAGGCTTAAACTTTAAGGGAACGGTGAACACCTGATTGACAAGCCTGTGAATAAAAGTGCAGTGGGAAGTTTTGTGTTTGTGAAGTTAGTATGCACAGAGACACGACTGAAGTTTAGAATGAATTGTAATCGGTTTTATTAATGCAGAGAATCTTATTTGATGATTTAACATCACTTTCTGGAATTCAAATAAAGTTTCAAATTATATCATAGATTTAAAATAAAATTCTAAAGCATTTCTGGTTTGGTTGGTGGTTTGCCTTTGCTTAACATTAGAACAATATATTTCTTTTGCTTTTTTTTTTATTTTATTTTAACAGTATCGAGAGTCTTACTACAATAAAAAAAATTGTCCTACAGCTACCTAAAAGTTAAAGATAGTGTCCAGTGCTTCAAGTTTTCCAAACATGTGACTCAGACTTTTTTTATTTTAAACAAGTAATAGGCAGTGAGTTCATACTGTGCTTGGGACAATCAGGAATTTCAGAGGAGCTGCGGGGAGCATGGTACCAAAATCGTATTAACTATCAATAGGATCCATATGCTTTTCATTTCCATGAGTACTTTGAAAACCAGAGACTTTTCCTGTATGTATAATTCTAGAGTTGGTTGAAAATTTCTGAGCTAAGCTGACTTCTACCAGGAAATGCAATTCCATAAAACCCAAAACATTTGTCAGGAATCTGGCAAAATATTGTAATTCAACATAAAGAGGTAATAATTTTAGTTGATTTTGGTCAGAATTTCTGCTCTGCAAAAGACTTGATTGTTTTGCATCAAAATTTTGAAAAAAAACCCCATGGAATAGCTTGATTCCAGGAATATTTCCTCTTGAAAGGATATACCTTATGTAACTCAATATCTATATCATTTGCAATGAAAAAAATACAATGCTTCACACATTAGAGAGTACAAAATGACTTTATAAGTAAGTAAAGGGGGCAGGTTGAGGATTTCTTACCAAACTGATTGCCATAGAGTGAATTTTTGTATGTGCCATTCTGACAACCTTTTCAACTAGGCAGGTTTCTCTGACTTGAAATGGCATTTATTGTCAAAACCAGAAGGAAAAGATCTACTAAGTGCATATGGAATACCAAGATCCAGAGCCAAAAAAAAATAAGAAAAAGATCTGATTTCAAATCATTTCCTTGTCTTTACTCACTATATGTTGCATACGTAACTTCAGGGCTGCTGCTTCTGAACGTTTAACAAGAACAGTGTCTTCTCCATTCTTATTGAGCATCAGTTCAGTTCAAGGAAATCGAGTTAGAAAACTAGAGCACTGCAGCTGTTGTGGGTAGCATCTTCTTGCATATGCTGTTTTCCCAGAGAGGGAAGCAGGGAAGGAGAAGAACAGGACGTTTTCTATTCTCATGTGCTTGGAGACTCCATCAAATTCAGTGTTTCTGTTTGAAAAGTCACTGATTTTGTCTTGTGTTGCAGAGATGGAATCTGATCACTGATTTATATATTTTCAGTTTCAGTAACAGATCATTTTAATAATTATTTAGGTCAGGCTCTGTGTTTGTGCTGTAAAGTGCATATGTATCTGTTCTACCCAGGGCACATTCAACAGAAATAAAGCAATATTAATCTTGAATTTAAGACGCTCCCCCCCACTCTGGTGGCTTATGTTTAACAGAAAACATGAAGGTTGTCCTATCCAGAATATTAGAGAGTTGGAGTAAAGAATTTTTCTGTAATCCAGGTTTTATATATTCAAACTTCAGAAGAAGATGGAGTTCCTGAACAAGTAATCTAAGCAGTCTGCTGTTGTGTAAAGAGTTAAGGAGACACTGATTAGATATATGATGGCATTGGACTCCTCTAACACAGAGTCCTTTGTCCTACTCTTTAGGATCAATCATTTGAACCACAGATAGGCAGTGCAATAGGTCAGGTGATCAGTTTTAATGTAGAGACTTCCCCATGGCTTGTTAGGAGAGGAAGCCTGTTATTTCACTAAGGTAGAGATCAGCTGTTGCAATGAACCACTTTTTATATATGAAATGTGAAGTTAAATTAATTAAGCTTCATATATTTGTCAGAAGCTACAAAGCTATGTTTGCACTCCTCTTTAGAATCATAAACATGTTATGCAAAACTTGGTCTGCCACTTTGTCCTTTAGTTACCTTTCTAAGAGAATAAGAAATGCTTGATTACACATCTCTGAGCAGAATGGGATTCCACACTTTCTTTCTGAGTAAACACAGGCATGCAGTTTTCTGCCTGATTCAGGAACTTCATCAATAGAGAGTGACAGAAGCTTAGACATGACCCTGCTTCTAGAGTTTAGCCTAATTCTGCTTCTAGCTCCATTCTGCATATAAGATATTTGATGATTTTTCCTGGGTGTCTTATTCTCTCTGTTTCATATAATATTTTGTTGTAGACAACAGAAACTAAGCAGTTTGAATCACCCTGCTAGCAAGTACCGAGTGTCAGGTGCTTCCTACTAAAGATGGCACAGAATTATTCAACAGCTCTCTGCTTCTGGTCACCTGCCACATGAACATTTGTGTTGTCCTTGATCCACTTGCAAAGCACGTGATCTGACATCCACAGTTTCTTGTTCCAGTGCTGCTCCCCCTCATCCCTCTATGCTTTAGAATAAATCACCCAAGGTAAAGTTAGTTTTCAGTAGAAAGTGGTGCAAAAAAAAAATTCTGCTTTTTCTTATTTGGGAAACGATACCACATCATTACCCTCATTTCTTCCCTTAACAGGTATAAATGAAAATAAGACTCTCAGGACAGTGGGATTCTTAAAATTTATTTTGTTGCATTTCTTTGAATCCACAGAATTAGTCTGGGGCATTACTCTCACCCTAAATTGGCACGGGCTATGTTATCTGCCCAAATGCTAGCACTTGTGCTTGAGAGTCAGCGCCTTTGATTCATGAATATTTGGCTTTGATACAAGCATCCCTGTTACCTCTTGCACTGTGGATCTGGCACAACCCCTGTTGGTACTTCCATGAGGACATACAATGTTCCAAGCCTCCCCCACTGCGTAGACAATTCCTTAGAGGGGCAGCCTTTCCAAACACATTGTTTCAAAGAAATAAATCACTCATTCGTGAAAAATGAAAAAAAAAGAGCACAAATACCATCAAAGCAAATTCAGGGATTTGCCGCCCACATCACTGACATCATGCTGCCAGCTAGCGAGCACTGAATAGGACTCCTTACAGAGTCCATCAATGCCACTCTTTAAATGGCAATTGCCTGAAGGGGCTGCTGGTTTGTGATACGAGGTACTTCTTCCTTAGCAGGAGAAAGGCAGCAGCGGCTGGGATTTCAGTGCAATTCCCCTCAAATGGCAACAAAACACACGGTTGCTTGGCCTGACATAATATCTCTTTTTCAAAGGATAGTCCTCTGGTTTTGGAAGGCGATTAATTTATACTAAGATGAAACTTTTTTTTTTTTTTAGTGGAAAAGACATGTCTGATTATCAGAAAGAACTTCCTTTATTTCACTGGAGATTAGCTGGATAAGAGAAGCAGTGAGGGCTTCTTATCATTTATGGACTAATTAAAACAGACCCAAGTGAGGTTTGTCCAAGCTAATCCCAGAGCTGGTGTGCTGGGGCGTGTGATACATGGATGCACTGAGCTGCCTGGACCTGAGCCAGCTCACATCTGATGCACTGTTCCCACATCAGACAGTATTGCGCCCAAGCTAATAAGCCCTGCCGAGAAAATGCAGTGACAGGTCACTCTGACACAGTGCTGTGTAACATATACAGTCTGCACCTAACAGCATGGGTTTCCACTAGTTGTGGGGTTTCTACCACAGTTCCATTTCATGACATAGGCATGCAGTAATTCTGTACATCAGGGTCTTTCACAGCTCCGCATATGTTTTTACACATTCTTCTGTCTTGTAACATTGCCTTTCCACAGCTTTTCCTGTGATACTCTGTCTTGATTGCTTCTCAGACAAACGACTCAACTTTACCTGTGATAGTCCTTTCTAGCATATCACTCCTGCATTTGCTCATAGGGAGCTGCTTCTCCACACACCAGTTCTTCTGTGATGCTTTTGAAGCTTCAGCCAGTTGGGGTGATCTGGTGAGCAAGCAAGATACCTGGGTTATAACAAAACAAAACAAAAAGTGAAGTCGTAAAGGTTAACAATCTGTAGCCTTTAAATTAAGTATGGTGTCACCTTAGCTTCAGTTCCTACTTGCTTCTGAATACATCTGCACATTAGCTGCTCTGCAGTTTTAGAGCAAGCAACACTTACCCTGATATATAAAACACAGAACAAGGGGACACTGACCTGCCTGTGGATTTGACACACCACAGCAATGCAAATAATTAAAAATTGAGACTGTCAAGAACGATCTTTTGTTGACCCAGAGTAGATGGATAGAATGATCAATGATGTCTTTCCTTTCTGTAATGTCTGCCAGATAGTCCAAATTTATAATCAGCACAGAAAAACGGCTGCATATCATAACCATATGGCACTGAGAATACACATTATTGTACAGTAGTACTGCACTAATTTAAGGTCTGTCACCACTTCCATTATGGGCCTCTGTTTCCAGCAATAAGAAACTCTCACACAAGCACTTATCCCAAGCTGAATATGGTCTCTGCCAGCACAGGTCTTAGACTTATAGATGCTTTAAAAAATATTTTATTTAAGTAGCTTGGCTATTTTCTCATTACATAAGTTAAAGGTTTCAGTTTTCACCCTCATTGTTCTGAATTCATTTTATTTAAAACAATAAAATTCAATGGATTTAGAAATGGTTAGGCATATTCCATCTGCTATGGGCCACTTTTCTGACTGAAAGCATCTGGTGAATTTAAAAGCTACTGTATAACTATGTATATGCACATACATAGTTATATTTAAGGTGAGAAAAAAATCACAAAAATGAAGTCATATCTATTCTATGGGAACTCAAACTTTTTGTGAAGTTATTCTACATAAGACTGATCAGACCACATGACCCAGTCACAGGAAATAAAATACTATTTATTCTCCACCTGGATCAAAGTCCATGTCCTTTTTTGCACCTGTCTTAGCTCCCCCAGACAGTAGAACTGGTATGTCTCCACCAAACTGAAAGCAGCTTTCTGGCACTGTGAATTTAGGGAAAAACCTGAAGTGGATCCACAAAGGTCCTACAACCTGTCATAGACATTATGCACAATGTAAAGGTGGTATCTCCTGTGGAAAATGGTGTCTCTGATTTCCATTTCGGACAATCTCTCCACAGCAGAGGTAAGCATATCTCACCTGCTGTATATCCGTAAGTTCAATGCTGATGTGACAGTAGCCATCACTCAGAAAGCTCATGTCAATGATAAATATGCCCCAAGTTAATAATAAGTTGAAGAATATTTTCTCCCTCAAGTTCATGGATCCAAATCCTCTTTTGATTCCCAGTGACACAGTGAAACACTACAGCTGAACCCAGGGGAGCTACACCTCCCCAGAAAGCATCAGGAGGGGGAGGAAGGTGTTCAGCCCTAAGTCCATCTCATCTAAAGCGACTGCTGTTGCTTGCTTTTGTGGGGAGGACTACCTCTTTTTTTCTTTCCCCAAACTGATCTGAGAAATGGTCAAAACAGTATTTAGAAAAGAATAAGAAGAGGGCAGGTCTATGTGACCATCCCCCTCACTGCTCTCCCAGCCTCCAGCTACATCCCACTGGTTTCCTGAACTGGATGCATTCTTTTACGTACTCATTAATTCTCAGTGGATTTCAATTCCATGATCTTTCATTGCCTCTCCTTTAATCCACATGAGATTTTAACATCCAGAATCATTCCCTTGTTACAGAATACATGTTTTTGCTAGTACATGACTAAATGGGTGCTGGCCCTTGACTTCAATGTGCCTTGGCAATGCAAGCAGCAATGATGGCATTACTTGTCAATGATTTTCCATGTCCCTGAGAGTATTTGCTCTGATGTTCAGGGTCATTTTCCTCTCAGTCAAAACTTTAGCCCCATGAGGCAGCTGCCTGATTCTTAGTGACCTTTTTTTCCACCCCAAGAAAAAAAAAAAATTACGTCAAATTGGAGTATCTTTCTCATCAGAGAACACAAGGGACTTGTTCATATGACCCCAAGCCTATGCAAAGATACCCGTGGGTTATATTCACATGAGCCACTAAAATAGATCAATAGAAGTGAATCTGTAGAAGAGAAACATTTGGTGCTGAGGCCCTGCATCCTGACCCCACAGAACTCAGGAGAGGGAGGGATAGAGGGAGGAAGAGATCCTATGTCCTGGCTATCCCTTGGAGCTGCAGTGCATTGGGTGAGCTGTAAGACCATGTCTGTCCATTTACTGTCATTCAGCACTCTCCAAGACCACTCCAAAATGCAGAGCAAGGCACAGAAAGTGGGAGCAACACAGGTATTTTGTTCAAGTGCTTACTCATGGCCTTAAATAAAACAGCAGTGCAGACACATCCACACAAACCAGGGGAGCAGCATGACTGAGTCTAACAAGGCAGACAAAGCACCCACATTGCTTTACCTGAGCTAAATGACTGAGAACCAGTCCTCTGACTCCCCACAGTACTGCTCTTCACTGCACAAGTATGTGATGTGAGAACAGCTCTGTTTTCTTTCTCTTCTGCTGTTTAAGAGGGTGATTGGCCCACCTTAGAATGGCAAAACCTGGTAGAGTTTTGTTAAAGACAACAGTGTCTGTCGGAGGCTGAATATCGGGGCTTTTATTCAACTGAAGGAAAAAGCTGAAAATTTCTTAGTAAAAATATGTGAAATGTTATAAGAAGAAAGATTTCTTAAAGGAAACATGTCACAGTATGGTTGATTGATACATTTTTTTTCTGGTTTGTATTGTTGACTACCCTGATGAAACAGAAAAGCTAAGGAAGAAGGATGGTTTAATATAACCAGCAATGAAGAAACACAGTGAAATAACACAGTTTCCACTTAAAGACTCAGTCTCACATCACTACAACCACAGGATTTCAATATATTAAGAACTAAATTCTATGCTTCGTTTTACTTCTGCTGAACACTTCCCCACAGTGCAGTTGTGATGGTTTAATCTCTCCTTCTGTTTAGCTTTTAAAAAGTGAATCAAACAGCATAAGTTATCAAAGATGCAAACCTGACCCCCTGTGACTATATTACAATGTAGCACCACCTTCTGGCTATTGGGAAACTCTTAGTGGCTACTTTACTTTTTTCATTTTAATGGGCATCTGTTTCTTAATTCCTTTGTTGCAATTTAAAAGGAAAATATGGTGATTAGTTTTCATGGCTGCAACTATTACAGCTATCAATGTTTTTAATAGGAGGTGCTATTTTTCAAAAATAGAAGAAAGATTTCTAGCATGGAGCAGTTGGAATTGTGCATCTCAGCCTTTATTGAAGGAGCAATGGGTGTGTTCATTTTTTATGATCCATAATCACATGCTGGTCCTGGGAAATATGCCACAAGGGCCCACATATGTAAGTAGTGGCAGCTGAAAGTGCATAATTCATGAAAGAAACATCAGGATCAGAGGAAATGGCATAAATAGATGATTGACTTGACACATCTTATATTTTTTTTTCTAGGATTTATTTCCTTTTAAAGATGTGAGTTGCTTTTTTTTAAAAAAATGTGCAGACTGCCAAGTCATAAGGTTCTCTATGTCGCTTACTTGTGTCTCTGAAAGCAAAGGCATTCCTGTGTTTTCATTCTGATTTAATTAGAATGGCTTTTTTACAGTATGTGGTCTTTGTTCCTCCAGGTCTCTACTCCTCCGCAGTTTTATTCAACCCTATTGTAGGTCCACTTTGAAACAGAAAGAGCAGTCGAAACAACTTCATCTCAGAAGGAAATCCTATAAATACTGTGATTGCTGCAGAGTTTAATCTGATTTCTTAACCTTTGATTCAGTTTGGATAGGTCTTAGGCCACAAAAGAAACAAATCGGCTATTTCAGCTAAAGACTTCATTTGGCACAAATCTGGACAAGGCTTAATGATAAAAGAAATGTTTAAAATGGAGAGACATTAGATGCTGCCGAAATTTCAGCTGGAAGATAAAAAAATAAACCAAAAAACCAAAACACAAATATAAAGGCAAATTTAGTCACATCTATGTTTTATAGAAATATCACAAGCAACAATGTTCTCAGGGTATTTCTACTGGAAATAATGTGAGAAAGAACATTCTCACATTACTTCCAGTCAAAATGCCATAAAAATGCACAGTTGATAGCAAGCATTCTCATAGGATGTTAACAGGAAAGACCTCAAGAAAACATTTTCTCATGACATTTCCTCTGTAAGAGGGTGGAGCTGGAGAGCACTGCCCTCCTCCACTCCCACCAGCATGGGAATCTCTCAGGGGTGAGCTCTCCAGTGAGAGCTGCACGGAAGGATTGCAGAGGACACAGAGAGTCAGGAAATCTGACAGCGTTCGCTCTGCAAATAAGAGCAGTTACAAGCAAGGAAAGACTCCTCCATCCAGAAGAAAGCACTAGAAGAAAGGTCACAGATAATTCATAGCTCAGAGTAACTCAAGGATGAAATTATTTATACATCAATATTTTCAATATAATACTCCCCATTGAAGTGTGTATATGAGATGAAAAAACAAAAAAAGAAGGGGAAGGAAAGACATTCTGATTTGTGTTATTTTAAAAAGATTTTATGTGCAGACTCCCTGCGGGCTTTCTTTTTTTCCTGAAAATTTGGATGTGGAATCAAGTTCTCTGCACAGTCACACTGACGGTCCAAAAGAAATGAAGTCTCAGCTTGCTCAGAGAAGAGAAAGAGCCATAGTCCCTGCTAAGGCAGTGGGATAAAATAGTAAGACACTCAGACTTGTCTGCTCTGGTTTGCACTTCTTATATCACTCTGGGCAAAGGACAAAATCCTCAGTACCCCCTTTCAGGATTCTTCTAGTTCTCTGCATGTGAGGTATTCCAGTAAGGACCATGGGCAGCAATAATTTTATCTTATTTCCCCCATCCAACTACCATACTTCCGGTATGCTTCTGGCATACATCTGCCAGATGGAAGCAATGACCCCAAGAAAAGGCAGGACATCTTAGTCATTTTGAAATCTTTAGTCCACTTTCTGAGATTCACCTGTTAGACATACAACAACAGAAAAGGTTGCTTCCCCTGAAGGGTAGGGGATGGGGGAACCCTGTGTGAATAAATACTAGAATAATGTCATCAACTAAAAATCAGTATCCCTCCTTTCTTCGTAGCTGCAAGCAAATATCTCCTTTCTAGGGTGAAATGCTTGTTATTCTATTTCTACCTACCTTATAAAGAAGGTAAATTTATCATTATACCTGGTGGACTGAATAAAATGTCAGATGAATGTAACCTTTTCTAAATAGTTTTCACAAATATCACACTTTTTGCCAAGATTAAGTGCAATTGTGGAACAGATAAAACACTTCCTACGTAGTTTTTAATGCTACAAGGTGTTTTCAGCTATCCAACCATCAATCAAACTGTTTCCACGTTATAACTTCTCTTAGCTTCTGTCGTGGTTTAAAACCAAGTCCACACAGTTTGTTCACCCACTCCCCCCCTCGTTCCCCAAACTCCCGGAGAGTTAGGAAGGAGAATCCAAAGAATGTAGCCCCCACGGGTTGAGATAAACACAGTTTAATAGCTAAGGTATAACATAAATCACTACCACTACTACTACTACTACTAATAATAATAATGATAAAGCCAATAACAAGTGAAGAGAATACAACACCTCACCAGCCACCGACCCATAACTCACCCCACCCTGCCTGACCGAGCACCAACCGATACCTCCTCCATCCCCTCAGAGCTCCATCCCTTCTTGGTCTCTCCCGGTTACATCCTGAGTATGATGTGCTATGGTATGGAATACCTCTTTGGCTAGCCTGGGTCAGGTGTCCTGTCTCTCCTTCCTCCCAGCCTCCCCTCCTCCCTGGCAGAGCATGAGGCTCAGGAAAGGCCTTGGACAAACCAAGCATCTGAGCAGTAACTCAAAACATACTTGCTATCAGCAACCGTTCCCAGCCCGAAAGTCAAAACACAGCTACCAAGAAGGAGAAAAATGACTGCTCCTGCTCAAACCACGACAGCTTCCAAAACCTGTGGTCTGATTGGCATGGCTATTTCTCTTAGGTTTGGCACTCCATTATCTATCCTTCAGCAAGACAAATATTTGTGAGTTTTTTTGTTTCTGCTTTCATTCCTCCTATCCTGCAGATATTTCCTATTCTTAGTTCTAAGTTGACTCTTTTGTAGACCACACAAGAGAAAATAAAAATGGGGCACTGCTCTGTGAATTTTCTCTAGCTATGTCTTACATCAGATGTCCAGAGTCAGGGCATCAAAGGTTCTTTTTTAATGAAAGTTTTTCCATAGTTTCCCTAAATTGTTTTCCTTCTCTCTTTTCCCTTTTCTTAAACCACGGTGTGTGCAGCAAGTGTCTGTGGCATATGGGGTGTGGAGGTGAAAGTGCTATGCCCCTAGCAAATCCATGTTGCCTATGAACATGAAAAGGACAAGGTGATCTTGGCTAAAGACTGATCCGTGTCAGACCCAGTCACTCAGCGTCAGGTAGTAGGAACATCATGAAGCTATTTACTTACACTGCTAGACAGTTTCTACATTATTTAAGACAATAGGAAAATATCTTTCCAACTTAAAATTCTCATCATATAACAAGACAGGGAATATATCTACTTGAGTATCCTAACTCTGATATTAGCTACTGATGCATTCTTCAGATGAAAGTAAGGAGCTCCCATAGTTGACAAACAGATGATCTGCTCTAATCAGAAGTTACATTTCTTTGGTTTGTTATTTCAGATGTTCAACTGCTAAATATTATTGGCCAGCCCAAATTATTTTAGAAATAATGATATTTAATTTATTTGCTGCATAAACAAAATTCAGCTGAGAGTGAAAGTCCATCATGTTAATGCTATGTATTGGATGAGGCAGTCCCTGACCACTCAAAATTAGAGTCTAGACTGTAAATAAGGACTGCCAAATTAAATTGAACTGTTCTAGTTTTACAGCTGGGGGCATAGGGGGGAGAGGGAGGGAAAGACAATGACACAGACCTGAGGTGTCTTGGTTTCTTATCAGATCTAATGGAGATTCAAGGATCTGGAGTTTGTCCTGTAGGTCAGTGGGCCGAAAGTAGTTCTTCTTCACAGTAAGTGCTTTCTTTCACTATGTGTGACTTTATAAAGAAATATGTATGGGGGAATACATAGTATTCAATGACCTGAACAGTTCTTTATTTGAAAGTATTTGAAGTCTCAGCAAAATTGTATAAACAAACAAAAAAAAACCCTTCTTGACTCAGTCGTATCTCTGATTTAGGTCTTCTTTTATACTCACATGTTCAAGTATGAACAAACTAATAAGAATCTTCCTTTGTGCAGACTATGGGAGACAAAACTTTCCAAAGGTTTCAAAACTGTCTTTTGAAGTCTGGGTTTGTTTATTTGCTTGTTTATTTTAAGTAAATCTCCTTGCAATTCCACGCTGTTTTTTCTTTTCCTGCTGATTTAAAAAAAAAAAAAACAAACAAACAATTCCTGACAGTTTTCCACCTTTGGTGCAGTAGCAATCTGTGAGTGAGTTATATGGTGCTTGGGGCACAATCCTTCAGTTTATAATTAGAGCTCATTTCGTACAGAACAAAGTGGTGGTAGACAACAAAAGTAGATGTGTATACAAGCATAGGTACATATATCTTCTAGAGTGTTTCAACACAGATTTCTGTGCCTTTGTAGTAATGGAATAAACCGTATAGATTTTCCAGAATCCTATTTGAACTTAAGTGGGCTTTGGTACAACACTATTTACATGAACTTTTAGGTGTGGAATCCTAAAATCATCCTCAAGGTGTCTGAGAAACTCCCACATAATTTTTAAAGGCTGACATTATTCCCCTTCTGTTTACCTACATATCATTAAAGGGAAAGCACTTCCAGAAATGCCATTACTAAAATATGAATCCAGTAACACTTGGCCAAATAATTCTTCAATAACTCTGAATTAATTAAGAGCCAAATTAAAAGCCCCAGATATAGCTTGATAATGTCTATACTAAGTATCTGAAGGTCTGCAGAAATTCCCATTTAGCTTGACATCATAAGGGCAACTCTTGGAGGAGTTCAGCCATGTTCTGTAATGATACTTTAGGTGATGCTCTGCTGTATGGCTGGTAATCTGAAATCATTAAATAGCTGAGATAAAAAAAGAACATTTGTGAGTGCAACATAAAAAAACCTTAATAACAAATAAAAAGACACGAGGAAGCTGTTTGGGATTTAAGCCAAAGTTCCTGAATGCTATTACTGCAGTATCTGATGAGCTCTGATTAACAGTATAAAATTGTCAAATGGAAAAAATTCAGCTGGTGATGACTGCAGACTTAGTGACGCATCACTCAAGAATATATTATCTCCATCTTTCCAGGCATACCAAAGCTGTGAACTGTACAGTGATCTTTCTATTGGGGAATTCTTTACCTCTTGTTTAATTACCTAGATCATTTAGCCACACTATTTCATATTTCAACTGCTGCTTTTGTCTTTCTCTTGCTGTCTGTGTAAGTATAAAACTGGAAAAACTGTTTTGTACAAGATCTTATGCTCCTTTGCTGTTGGACTCATTACTGCAGTGAAAATAATTCTTCATGAAATTTTTGGCAAATCTAAATTTTCATTCATCCATTACCTCACTGAGTGCAGAAGGACAATTCCTGGGAACGTTTTCTCAGCAGTGTGCAGGAAGGGTCTGTATCCTGGCAGTGCAGATAGCTTGTCAGGATGTGGCTGCTCTGACATGATTAATACAAGCTCATGTTGCTGAGCAACCTTAATGAAGCTAAGGACAATCAACCCACCACTTGCACAGATATCTGGACTTGTACACTTCCCCATGTGTTTTCTGTCATCCAAATCCTACATTGTATGAAGGTACCTGAATTAGCCCAGGAATGTGACATAAAAGAGCCAACAGAGAAAGTTGGAGAAACTGATTAAAGGATTTAAGATTTCAAAGGCAATGATCCATCTGGATTGGTTGTTGAAGAGGGTGAGGGTGTCCAGAGATGGCAAAAGAAGGATCCCCGACCCTCCTGACCCTTTAGTGAAAAGAAGGGATGAGAAGGCAAATGTTGTGTTCATTTGTTTATTTTTCTTTGTGTGATTTAGACAAGAGGAAGGGAATGGAGCACTCTGGGTGGTCCTGAAGCTCGTTTCCTCGTGAAACTGGGAGAAGGTTCTCCTTTTAAGATAGTTGTGAATGGGGGATGAGAGAAGGATTAGAGAATAAAATTTCTCTGTCTTTGCAAAATAAAAAAATCTCCTTTACCTTTCTGCCTGGATGCTCCATGGTTCTGCTAAAATGTCTTCAGATAATTCAGGAATGAGCTTGCTGGAAAAACCTCCCCTTTCTATATTTGTCCAGGATCAGAGACGTATCACTGAAAGACAAGGAAGATCTGTAACTGTTATCTTTCATCTTTTTGTCAAGGTATGCTTGTGGTGCAGTGACAAATTATCATCTCAGTCCTGCTGAAAAGTTTTAAATTTTACTGACTAACAAAACAAAAAAATGCACAGGATTAATTTACACTTCCTGGGACTATTTTTTTTTCCATTTATGAAATGACTGCAGCATGCCTGTGCCTCTCACCAGAGAGGCAGTAGTGCCCTGTTGTCCCATTCCTTCCCAGACTCACCAGAACTCTCATTTCTCAGTGTTTCCTCCATTTCAAGGCTCTCAGGGAAATCATGAGCTTCTTACAATAGAAGTAAGTCAGCATCTTCCTCTGGCAAGAATACTGCTGGGGGTGTGGCAGCCCAGGGGGATTAGGACAGCCCTGTGAACATTGTTGCATGTAGGAGGGTTAGGATGAATGCCTAGGTTTCAGAGGTGAAGCCAGTAACTGCATATGTTAGTGGAATGGCAAGGACCAAACGGGGCATCCTTATCCCTGTAATTACTTGGTAAGTGTAGTATATAAATGCTGCAGAGTCCGGCTCAGACCTGGAAGATTTTCAAGGACGAAGATATTCCTCATTAAACATGTGGCGAAATAGCCATGTGAATTAATGTTTTGATTCCCAGGAGCTCTCACTGTAAATATTCAAGCTTTTTGAGGAGATTTTCATCCAAATGTGTATGTGAGATAGATATAGTAGCATGTTTCCTTAGGAAACTGAATGCTGCCATCCCAAGGAGACAGCCAAGTGGCCTCATGTATTCTACTTCTTGTTGCGTTAGAGTTTCTGCTAAACACCGAGGAAAAAATAGCCAGCATTCTGCCCTCAAAGGCTCTGGTTTTGGAAACCACAATATCCAGTGAATTCTTTTTTGTATATGTGTATATTGTGATACAGGACTTTCTCCAGTGAAATGTACTTGCTGAGATTGGAACCTAAAAGTTTAATGTCTCAGATCTTTTTTGGGGTGTCCTTCAAAAACAGACTTCAAAATGCTTAACCTATGCCATGGTAGCAGTAGTCTGAGGCACATTAGGATGCATTCACTATTCTTTTAATCCCATGAAAATCCATTTACTTTAGTAAAATATCACCAGTTCACAAGAGGAACAATTCTGACCTCCTGTTTTAAAAGAACCGCAAAATGGCTAGTAAATAATTTCATTAAGAGCCATTGTGCTGTATAAACACTTGATATTTGTAAATCACTGTATCCTATACAGTAAAAATCTTGAGCACATAGATCATTATGGCACTCTGTGAAACCACTGTTGCTGTCTTGGTAGATGAGTCAGTATTTAACTGTTCATTCCCTCCTGCTGCTGGATAAAATCTTTCCCAGGAAGATAAATATCGCATGGCTACATGTGAAGATTATGAAATTCAAAATTTTGTGAGTTATGTTTAAGATGAAAGAAAGATTTTTAAGTGCATCCATAGACTAAAAAGGACAAGAAAGATATTTTATTGGAAAATAAAGGCAAATCTTTCATATTTCCTCTTCTTTAGGTAGCAGAAACCAAACACCTTGTTTGAAGTTAGGGAGTATGACAACGGCAGAGTTGAGAAGGGAGCAAAGGTATCACAGTGTCAGGGGTAATCAGTAAAAAGGCCAACCTGTTGCTCAGTGTTCCATTAAAACCTGAGAACACATTTGTGAGTTCTGTTTAGTTGGAACTCAGATGAGTCATGGACGTTTGTCCTTATTTCCTAATGCTGGAAGTGAAAAATAAATGCTCATCTGAAGCCATTCTTTACAAGTAGCCTCAAACATAGTAACCATAGCTAATTGTAAAATGACCCTTTTAGTTATTGGTAGCTTGCATAGTTCAGAGATAAATTACTAATATCACAGACCTTTTAAACAGAAACAATCACGCTCAAGGAAGACAGCTGTTTTCAGAGTGTCAGCTGGGAAAAATGCCCCAACCACTCTTATTTGATGAACAAACATACTTTCATGATTGTCTACACTCATACCCATCTGTCAGGATGGCAGGATGCCCAGGCAGAAGCTGGCCAAAACTTTTGCCTTGGGCATTGATGCTGAGCAACAATAGGTGTAGATGGGCAGTATGCATAACAGTGCATATAAAATATCTTCAGCTTCTTTTTTGTGCCAAGCATGGCATGTTGGAAACAAATGTCTCCTTGTATATCATCTGGCAACACTGAGTCCCCAAAAGCAAATATTGCCTAAAAATTCCATGTTCTGGGGTCACCACTATATCACATACACATTGGTGTTGGGTTCAGAGTGATTACCTTGCCAGAGAAGAATGCTGTGGCTGATGCACACTGTGTGACAAGATACTCATAGTCACTACTTGCAAGGATGAATGCTAACTACACAGCACAGAAATACACTTTAGAAGCTCTGAGCCAGTTGCTGTCTCAGGCAAATTGTCTTCGTTTCCTGGAAAATGTGCAGTTTACAAAAGGATCAGAACCTGGTTAGTTAACAGCTGAAGGGATGCGAAATGACAGAGAGAATGTAACGTGGCATTTTAAAAATTGTCACATTTGCATGAGGAATAACTACAAAAGAAGCAAAGTTGTTCTGCTGTATAAATTATCTCTGTAGCTAGCTTTGATAAGAATGAGTTAAGAGCACTAATATGATAAGAAGAGCATATATAGATGTGGTGTCAGCATTTTTAAGATGGAACCACAAAGCCTTTTACTCTTTCAACAAAATGGGGCAGAGCTAATAAATTTTAAAACTAGTTTTATTTTAACAAAACCTAGATGAAGACATTTGTAAAATTAAGAAATTGATCGATACAGAGTAAGGCAGGGTGAGCTGTTTCCTGCAATCGTGTTCTCAGTCTATTGACATTTAGTGCTTTTATGAAATACAGAAAACTCTACAGAGAGGAGCTCTAGCAGTCTCCTCCTTGCCATGACCTACTCCTTGCCTGGCTGGCTGTGCTTTGTTCTCAGAAGTATCTCAACCTCTTCTCAAACTCCTGGCTCTTTGCGAGCTGTCACTGGCTTTATTCCTACTACCTCTCACTCTCCAAAAGTTTGTTCTAGATTGTGCTAATTAGACCAAGCTTTAATAGTCTATGTACACCCTAGCACTCTTAAAGAAGACATAATTGTGTCCTTCCTCCAGAGTAGGAAAATACCCTTACAAGCAGCCATAAAGAGAGCAATGATTTGGGACAAATCATTATAAATAGCAAGCAAATAAAGAAAAGAGATTGAACTCTAACTCACTTGCAGAACTTTAAATAATTTATTCAAGTTAGCAAGATACCTTTATTTATTCCTGTAGTTCTTTCATCTGTTCAGTACATGTGATGTGACAGTTAATCTGTGCCATATTTCTAGGAAAAGCAGAAGAAATAATGCTGAAAAATTTATCAAAATGAATATCATGGTTCTGAGTAAAATTTTGTTGGCTATATTTTTATTTAACTTACTTAATTTCTCCAGGGTGCATACATACTCTTTCACAGCATACATATGGAAATATTATCCCAATTCTGGACTTCTAAAACTCTCCAGCTTTTTGGATGCTTGAGAAATTGATCTGGCAAACATTTGTGGGAGAAAGCAAAATCTTGAATCTCAGCAGTCCTACAAAAAGACCCAAAGAAACAAGCATTCTTTTTAATGGGATTTTAGCTTTGAAGATTGTATTGAAAGTTTGGAAGTTTGAATCCTCTTACCTAATATATGCTTCTGTTTCTTCTCTGGAAAACTGATAAATAATGCCAGCATTTCTAGAATGCACAGGTACTGCGCAGATTGGAATTAGATGATCTTTAACGTCCTTTGCAACCCTAAGTATTCTATGATTCTATGACTCTGTGCTAAGGGAAACAAGCCCGTCTTTCTTTGGTGAAGCTCTAATTTACAGCAACCTGCTTGAGCTGAGAAGTTTTTGCTGAATTTTTGCCTTGTGCAAATTTGAATAGTGAAGCCAAGTTCACTCTGATTCCAAGAAACTGCAGTTTCTTGGAAGTCAGGCAATTTAAGTTTCTTCTATCAAAGCTGAAATGTGCATTTCTTCATATATATTCCGTATCTATTTTCTGTCATTCCTGAGTTCTACAATTAACTCATCTTTTACCATCATGTAATATAGATATATATAGAAAAGTGATAATTTATATCTAGATGAAGACCATAATAGGTCTTGTGAGCTTCTTTTAGGGACAGGTGCCCTTTAACTTGCTTCAGTCTCAGCCTCATATGTGATAATCCAGTTGCAGAGCTAAGCAACATGTTGCAGAGCTAAGCAACATGTTGCAGAGCTAAACAACGTGTTTTGACTTTTTGTTTTCTTTAGTGTTCTTCTTCACTTTTAGATTCTTTCTGTTTTGTTGTTTGGCTCGTTTGGATTCTCTTTTTTTCACTTTACTAATTTTCTGGCTACCTGACAACACTTCCTGCTTTTTAGTCTTTACCCTCTTGAACTCTGCATTGAGATTTGCACACATGAACAGCTAGTACAAACAGCAGCATTTTGCACCCTTTTTGCAGTGACCTAATGATTAAGTCCAGCATAACACGATGGGGAAGCAGACCCATACTATTAAGATGTAAGTAAAGTCTTCTTAAGCGGTAAAGTCTTCTTAAGCACTTTTTATTGGCCTTCTTTACAGCTAAATGAATTGTGTGGGTACTCAGATTTGTTTATATGCAGGTATACAAAGAAAACACTTCCAGCAGACAGTGGTTAGAGTGTATCTTCAGAGCATGTTTTGTTCCAGAAGAGCTGGTTCAAAATGATGAGCTAGTAATGAATGCTCAGTACAGAAGACAATAGAATAATTTTGGTTGGAGAAAGTATTTATCAATATAGAAAAAAAATCTTGTCCTATAGTTATATGAACAACTAAACAAAAAAGTGCAATCTCTTGAAATTAGACTGCTGATTATCCAGTCTCCCTATTGCAACAAAACTGCCATTTCAGGGGCTATTAAAAAGAGATGCTCATGAATCTCAGTGATTTATTGAATTTTTCATCACATAAAATCCTTTCCTAATGACTGAACACATGACACACAGATGCCAGCTTCATCTCTAAATGGTGGATTTGGATCTGTGGATGTGAAAGTTCAATCCTATAGTCCCAGCCAGTCCCAAGCCCTGCTCCAGGCCTTTTCCTTTTCACCCTCTGTGTAGCTCCAGCTATGGTAGTCAGTGCTCAGCTTAGTTCTTTCAAGGCTCCTAGTTCTCTTGAAAGTAGACTGTCCAAATTGCATTTTGGAGATTTGAGTCAGGAATTTTGCTTGTTGAGACTTAGTTGGATTTTAGTAGTAAGAAACTTGCTTTTGAGTATTGTCCTGGTCATAAACAAGGTACTAATTATTACCATCATCATTAATACAACTTAATTCCAGGAAAAATATCTATGTATGTTAAAACTGCAATGACATAAAGCCAGAGAATGAGGCAATTATAGTAAAACTTAAAACTATAGCTGACAGCATTGAAAGAAAAATAACCCAACAACTCTTCACCAATAAGTGTGTGCGTATGTGTATGTGTTCACGCAGAGATGATACCATACCTCACAGAGGACTGTCATTGTCTATTCATTCATTAGAGGTAATTGTTCTTAATTTTTGTCCCTACTGACCTGCAGGCAGATGGTTAGCATGAATACCATTTTTATCTGGACACCAGATCTGGCCAGATCGGAGTCTGTTGGGTTTGATCACTAAACTGGCAGCTGCATTACAGACCTGCTCTTTTTGTCTCCAGGGACTGCAGATTGGATGCACTGAATGTGAACTTCTGCAAAACATGGGGGTTTTGTCATTTTCACTCTGCTTTCTTTTTATGACCATCCGGTAAATGTCAGTAAAGTTAAAAGCTGATTGAATCAAACTGTACCAAAAAAAGCAATTTTAGTTACAAAGTTATTTTTCACTTACATGAAAAGCAAGAAAGTAAATGAGACTTTAAAGAGCAAATATATCTGTGTATGCAAATATGAAAAGGCAATTTAATGAATTCTAAGTCAGAGGAAAAAGATATGCACACTATTATTATTATTATCTAAAAAAAACAGGGCATTATGTTGTAGGACACATTTCTGAAAAGAACCAAAGGACACAGATTTTTTTTTTTAATTGTATGGTTTGCACATGGAAAACTTGTATGATCAGTAATACCAAGCATGACATAATTGCACGTTGTACAAAACTAGACAGAGGTGTTTGTCTCAACCTTATATCCTTACTTTCACAAAGACTTGAGAATGTGCATAACTTTGAACATGTGAGCAATATCCTTATGTTAAACACATTGTATACACTGTATTTATTACTTTTTTTTCTAAGCATGTGTACAAATCTCAGTTGCATCAGTTATTTTTACCTTCTTTTCCTAGTCCTTATTATGGCAAAATTATCTGAAGTTTAATGAATGCTCTGCCTGAGTAAAGACTGCAATATCCTCTTCATACACTCTCTTCTCAGATGGAATAAAAGAAAAAAATCTGGTTTAAACATTCTGATTACTATGTTCCATTTGAAACTGTCAGAACAACTTAAACAGTTTGTAGTTTAATGTAAAAGGCATCTATTTACCACCACAAGCATCTGCCCTCCCTTTATAAGATACCAGTGATGTCAAATCCAGATTTGCTTTCCTGTAGCTGTCTGATGTTTATCATAGACGGAGATACGTGTAGACACTTCTCATAACACAGTGGATTTCACTTGTTACCAGGAGGCTGGACCACAAGTAGAATTCAGAGACAAGGTCTTTAATCTTACAGTACAACTTCCCATCTTATTTATACATAGGAAACATTTATCTTTTACCCAACTGTCATTTACCTTACCTACTTTTAAAACTTGTCTTTGGGTTCCAGTGCAGTGTACTTACATAGGGAGACATGAATGAAATAGTATCTAGTTAAATGCCATTACAAGAAGTAGCTTCCTAGACCCTTTTTTTTGATTTCCATACTGGTGAATATTTAACTGTGAGCCCAAGAAACTATTATGGTTCCTCTAGTTTGACCTAGGAAATGAAGCTGGATTCTTGTCTTGTTCAGGAAACTCCTTATGCATTTTTTATTTTAATATCACAGATTTAAATGTATAAACAGCATAAGGAATAGCACCTTACAAAGTCTTTTTTGTGTGTTACAGTCAGATGTGCTTTCACTTAGTGCTCCCCCTGATGCTTTTCTGGCCACTTGTACAACTTCAGTAAGAGGGGCAGAGAAGATGCCAAATCCAGATCATGCACTCTCAGGCAATAACTGCCCTTCCTAGACAAAAGATTATTTTTCCTCTTGTTAGATATCTGCCTCTGATGGTGAATTAATTTGGCATAGTCTGGTGAGTAAATAGATAACAAGAAAATGGTGAATTCAGGTACCTATCTAATGAGTTTATCAACCTAATTTTGTTTTCCTGGCTCTCTCTCTGTTATTTGTGTCATTTTGGGAAGTTAGTTGCCAGAATTACTTCCTTTATTGTAAATGGAAAGTAAGGAGTATATTTAGAAGGTGGTTTATATCCCTTAGCTTTCCACTCTCTCTGATCCTATATGATATGAAAGAACTCAAGATTCAGAAGTGAGATTTCCTCATCCTCACTAACAATCCAGTACAGACTGCTGAGTTGCATGCAAAAACATGTGTGAAAAAAGATAGGCAAAAATAGATGTCACAAAGGGATTTAAAGCTTCATTAAGCATCATCGTGGTGATTACACAAGGGAACATGTGTGACAATGATTAATCTAAATGAAAATATTCACTCCATTATGGTAGAAATAGATCCATATGAAAGGTTACTCACAGACCAATCAAGACAGTGCACACTCGTTAAGTGAACTAGTCCTGTGCTTTCAGAGCCTGTTTAGGGTCAACAGACAGCTTTAACAATGTATTTCTCAAGTGCTAGAAATATCTAAGGTAGACCTGTTACGAGAGTAGGATACTTTATATTTCTGAGGATCAGCTTGAATGCCAAAAGCTTGTGCAGGTGGTGCCATAGCAGCGTGGTTGGACTCTCCCGGTCAGGCAAAGCAGTGCAGACAAACATAGCAGAAGAGGCAGAGATACTCACTGCCAAATACATTTTGATCACCCATATTCTGCTTACACGATTTGGCATTGAAAGCCAGCAACCTTTTCCAGTGCTTCAGCAAATCTCTCATACCTGCCAACTTTGAATATTCAGAAGTGGACCCTGCCTCTCCAGCTGCTATTTTCTCAGCAAAAAAGAAACCTCTTTCAACTCTAACACACACCCAAATTGTGTTGGATTTGCTGTGCAAGTGCAGACAAGATAGCTGGTGTGTGGGCTATGTATTCAAGTGCACCCTGATGTATCAGTGTCAGTGCACACATGAGACAGGATTGCACTTTGCTTGCACATAAGCCTTACAACCAGGATTCAGAGATTATCAGTAAGGAGGGAGAAAATGTGAAAAAATGTAATAGTGTTAGCAGGAATATATTCATGTAGCAGATCACACACCAGAAGCTTTCTGAGTATTTCTGGAAACAGGAATTTTTATTTTCTTCTCCCTTTCCAGAGGAGGAAATGGCACTTTTTTCAAAATAGAAAATTTCATTGTCATGTAAGATCATAAATTCTTTGACTGTTTTTTACCCCCAGTATGTCTAACAAAACTCATCTGAGACACAACCCTTGTTTAGAGGCTTTCAACCTGAGAAGCTATATTTTCACAATGTTTGAAGCGATTTTAGGCAAGAAAAAGGCAAACGGTATTCACCCTTTGGTGTAGCTACTCTTGTATTGTAGTAATAAGCTTTCAGAACCAGCCTATGACATAACCTTCACCTCTTCTCTTGCTGCCCCTCTGCTCTTTGCAATTAAATGCCCTGAAGTCACACTTTCAAACACCAGAGCTTGAATTGCAATCTGCTTTTTTTTTTTTTTTAGCAGCTCAGACTTCTCTGGCACTGATTACTCTCACACCTTGCCCATTATTGATCAGAGTGCCCTGCCTTTGCTTGCATTGCCCTCTGCAATGCATCATAATCCCCCACACCTTCTTGTTACTTCTCCCAGGACATCTTCTGAGATGCAAAAACATTTGTGGGGCCTTTTCTCTAAGCAGAATCCCTGCTGGCACTGGGGGGCTTGTTCCATTTGTACAATGCATGTCTGCAAGCTGACAGGCAGCGACTTCCAGGCAGAGATGTGCACAAGTGACCTCACCTCCCTGTCTGCTCCTTGGACTCCTCGTGCCAAGAGAGCCAGTCATCATTGCCCCTCCTAGCCTGACAATCTTTCACACAGCTCCTTGTTTGCAACAGCTGGTAAAGTTCAACTTGCTGTCACATGAAAGGGTGCAAGCAGAAGAGAGCAGGAGCAGCGAACCGAAATGTGGAGTGTTCAGGAAAAAAGGGGGAAAAGAAAGAGGAAATTCATTAGATGAATATCTGGCTGTTGCACAATCTTTTAGTACATTAACCCAGCATGGGGTCTGAATCTGTGGTGTAAGAGCCCGACTGTGTCTTCTGTTGCTTCATTACTATTTTATTGATTTCAGAGGGGAATATAAATCTAAGGCAGCCTGCCTGCCTTAGCAAAACACAGGGCTGCCAAAATTAATGTTCTAAAAGGAGGGAAATTTTGGAATAAAACCTGAGGGAAAATGAGCCTATAATGTACTGTAGTTTGTCTAAAAGGCAAAAAGAGCTCACCACTATTTTAAATAATGCTGCACTATGATTTTCACATTTTCCAAAGAAATTAAAGAATGTGGGAAAAGCACAATATAAAACTTCCTCTAAATAGAGAGAAAGCAGCAGCTTGAAACCAAAGTGGCTGGATAGTTTCTCTAAAAAAACATAGCTTGCTACCTCAAAAATAATTTAGCACAACTGGAGTTTATTCTCACTACTGGGATCAAACACCAGTAGAGATCCAACACAGAAGTCACCAAGAGAAGAACTATTATAAATTGGTATTTTATTACAATTAGTAAAATGCCATTAATTAGTGTTATAAACTGGAATATTTAAGAAAGCTCACTACCTATTTCAGGGGCTACAGTTAAATAAAGCGTTTCTGCCAGTTTATTACCCACAGGGACTGCTGAGCTCCTACATTGAACTGAGAACACAATTCCTGTGCTGCTCACTAAGCAGCACATGATCCTTGTAGCCACTTTGGTCCTATGTACACAAAACCCCTTAACATCCAGATTGCTACAAGAAAGTGAAGGAGGTCTGGCATTTCACCACCAAACACTGATAGTTTTGTAAACACATGCATGAGTTTTTCTGTGGAAAGAAATATAGAGTTAGAGGAGTCCTTGCTGCTACTGAACTGGAGGTAAGTACAGTATTTTCCATCAGTCATTAACCTCTTCACCTTCTGCTTTTGCTCCAGATGTTTCCTTTCCTTCCTCAAATTTCTAAATGCAGGAGCAGCATGTGAGAAATCCTGCAACAGGAGAAACTGGAGGAATTCTACACACCAACAGTATTGTGTTATGTTGGAACCAACACTCACACCTCAACACATAGAAGTACATAGAATTGCATGTATTTATTTAGCAATGGAGTACAGGCACAGTGCCAGCCCCAGCTGGTTATGGCAATGCACCTTTCTCCATCAGAACTAAAACTGTTGCTTTGTAAGACCTAACAAAACTCTGTAACAAGAAGTGTACATGGAATAAACAGCTCCAGAAACATCTTGTTTTGATTTCTAACATGTTTGAGACCTGAATGTTTAAAAACCCTTTGGAGTATTTATCTTTCTTAATTAAGGTCCCGACAGTCTTATAAATGCACATCCATTTTTTAACCTGGCCATGAGCTCCTCTGCTTCCTAAATTCCACTGTTTAATGACAAAGGTGCATGGGAAAATGTTTTGTTTCTTCTATTTTGAATTTCACATCTTTTATAACTCCTTGTTCTTATTCCAGGAAAACAAAGAAAAGTTCTTATTCATTTTCCCTGGACTTTTCAATTTTTTTCAGACCATTCTGGTTTTCAGATCACATCATTTCATCATGGTGCTCCAGATTTGTATCTATTCAAAGTACCTACCCTTTCTATTACTCTTTGTAAGAAATATCTTTTTTTTCAAGTTCTTGACCATTACTATTGATTTTACTTAGACATCCTTGATTTTGCAGTAACATTTGGGGACAGAGAAGAAGAGAAGAGAGCCTATCTTTTGAATTGCACCCTAGAGGACACTGTCTTTCTACATCAACTATGTGAAAAAACATACTGATATCTTATGAGATTTCTTCCTTATTGCTGTACATGAGCAGAGGTTTGTATTAGTCTGTGTAAAACAATGCTCCCAGAGAAACTGTAACCACAGTAGAGAAGGAAACAGAAAAGCCTTAAAAAATGCCATGCCAAAACTGGACCCTGGAAAGAGTTGTGCATCAATAAACTCCAAATAAAAGAAATGAAAAGAAAGTAAACAAATTCTTTGTTGCATATTTTAACATATCATCAGAAGAGCAAGTAAAACAAAACCATGGAGAATGTATGCATTAATGAAAGATAATTTTAATTTAAGATGCTGTAAAAATCAAACAAGTGTAAGTGGACTGTATTAAAATGCATGAATATTACACAGCAAGAAGCCAAATTATTTAGCAATTTTGTTTCCACAGAAGTTCCATATGGAATTTAAAATACAGATTAGCATAGCTCTGTAACTGTTGTTCTGGTCTTCATTGATACATTAGGTGATATGATAAAAAATACAGAAATTCAATTAATTTTATCCATAAAATGTACCTAGTAGTTCATTTAATCCGGCGATTCTTATATTATCCATTGGTTTGCTTCATATCCACAATATATAAAAACACATCTAGTAATGGTTATAAAAAATGCAAAAAGCATAGTTTAAAAAGCATAGAAACTAAAAAGTTTGCAGAAAGGTGTCCTTTGAATGTCTTCCCATTCTTTCTTTCAATGTTACTCATTCTCTTATCCCTCCTTTTTCCTTTCCCTAAATTTTGTGCACACAAGTTGTCTAGCTTGAGATTTCATTACTTTCAGGAAGTCCATATGAGCTGTGTTATTCTGAAGAGCAAACTCTGCTTTTATGGAAATAACTAAGTGTTTTTGAAAACACTGTTCCGGGTTGCAGACCTTAGTTTCATTAATACATACACATTTCTAAGTAAAGAAAAGTCACTGGATGCCCAAAAGAATTTGGATATTGAATTTTATTCATGAGAACCTGAATTGCCATTTTAATTAAGTGGGTAAGTGGAAAAATCATTTCAAATTTGTATTTGTTTCCTAAATGTATATTTTACTTGTTTAAAACATATGGAGTTGTGCTCACTAAGTTCTGATATTTTTCCTATACATAAGAATACTGGCATTTATTATTATTGTGATGATGAAACCTCAGTGAGACCCCTGGAAAGCATCAGTTGCAAGTATAAAAACTTAGTTGTCCAAGGTTTTATGTGCCCAACAAGGTCTATTTCCTGGTTAATTACATGAAAAACTGCACACAATGGCGCTCTCCTGTGTAACTTGCACAACATTGCAATATATTGTCATGGACACTGGCCGTGCATTTGACACTTTCCAGTATGAACTGTGATACCCGAGACCTAAAAGAGTCAGAGACTGAACATGGAATTAAAACACAGCAAACTGAGCCCTCCCCAAGTTTGTACCAAGCTGTGAATGCAGACTAGGCTACAGTCAAATACTAAAAGTCAGTGCAATGAAGTACATGCATACCCCATTAAAGAGAAAGACATTCCTTATTTTTTTCAGAAGTTTTTTCTTTTTTTTCCACTGGGAATCGTCTCGGCAACTCAAGCCCTAGAGTGGAGCCTATAAACTGCTGGTGTTTAGTGACCATCTGCACCAGTAGTTCCATTATCTGAGGCTGGAGATTGATTTTTTTTTTTTTGCATGTTCACTTACCCTAATGCCCTGGAGTCTGCAATAGAGCCAGCAGCATATAATGCAAAGACAGCTTTTAAGACATCAAAAGTGAAAGCATCAAGAGTATCATTATATTCTGAATCTTTTGTAGTAGCTTTTTGTCTAATCCTATTGTAACAGGAATCCACTGATGGTGGCTAGGCCCCTCCTTTACAAGGCTTAAGTGCAGGACTCAGAGGAGCTTTGCTTTTTTTAGAAGGTGGTCATAAGTCCACCCTATATAAGCAATGTCTCGGTTATGAACAGTGGCCAGTATTATGTACATCAATTTAATATACAACCAGTAACTCAGTAGGCGACAGGGGATGCTCATTCAGATTTGGGGGCTGGAAACCAGCAGAATGGTATCGAAAAGACTACCAGACCTCAACAAATATTTTTAGTGGCATGAATAGTATGCTCAAAGTTGGGTCAAGTAGTACCGCTGTTTCTAAGCCTTTGCCAGTGATTACTGTAATTCCTCTTAGGAAATGTTTCTTTTCTCTCTCATTGAAGTGTCAAAGGCTCACACAAACACAAGGGGAAATGAACTCATTAATTGACCATGTAGGAGGAGAACTGAAACTGGTCAGGCACAAAGGCCAGGTTCTGAAAAGGGCTCGGCAAGCAGCAGTTGCCATTGTTCTCAGGAAACTGGTCTTAGCAGGACCTGCCAGATGCCAAAATTTTTAAGAATCTGGTTACTTATTTAGATGCCTAAATAGGATGTGAATCTTACAAGTCTCTTTGTATCTAGTCAGTTTCACTATTTAGACATTTACCCTTTTCTCCTCGACCCAAGAAAACCCCACAAATTAAAACCATGTGAATAAAGAAGTGGTTGGCCTTTCAAAACCTTAGACAATGCTCGCCTTAAGAGCCTAGTAAGAAAACAAATCTCCTTCCTGAGAGTGTCAGAGCAGAACTAAAGTACCTTCTACAAACTTGAGACTTTCAAATTGGTTTTATTCTCACCACTTCTGAGACTATAAAGACACATGTAAAAATACACAATAAAACTGATACCATTATTATGGCATTATGTGTATTCAAAATGCACTCTTCTTTTGGTCTACTAATCTATAAGAGTCACCCATTGGAAGTATACATTAGTGTATCTCCATATTACCTCTGTGACATAGATGTACGATAATGTTTCCACTTAGAGATGGAAGTCATGGGAAAAGCAGCAAATTTGACTGTAGTCTCATTCAACATTTAAAGTCTTGATACATTCCTGAGTCCGGACCTTCAGACACAAAGTTGTGCAGGAGCATAGCTCATATTTAAACAATATTTTCCGTATTTCTATACAAAATATAGTCTCTCATAACACAGCCTCTGAAGGCGCCTAGGCAGCACAGTACGAAGGGACTGAAGAAGCCTCTTTTTATGTTATTATTATGAACATCATAATAAATATTTATTTATTTATTCAAGTTCGCAAAGTGCCTAAAAATCTACTCCCATATTTACTCACATAAACATACCCATATTAGCACTGAGTGATGATTGCTTCTTAAAGAATTTTGTGTTACAGGATTTGTTTGAAATCATGTCTACTGCTGGTTTAAGTATCTTTTAAGATGTTGCAGAGTAACTTATGCCTACAACTTTTCAACGAGCCTTTTATTTTTAAATAGATACCACTATAGTAAAGAAAAACAGTAGCTACACAATGTTTAAGTCAACAAAATAAAATTCTATAGGCCTATGAAATAAAGTATTTTAATTTTATCACGAAAAATTTATGACAGATAAAGGACAAAGCCAGTTTTCATTTCCAGATTCTTTCCCAATTTTGAAATGAAAGAAAATCAAGAACATTCTAAGAATGACAAGGATATTTAGCTGTCTTATATGGAGCAGATATTTAAACCTGGATCTCCAATATCCTGTCTCAGTCCTTTAAGTACAATCCCAATAGGTTGTGTTAGAGCTCTTCTCCTTCCATAAATATTTAAACACTGGCATATACCAGTGAAATATTTATGACAAATTCCGGTGAAAAAAACATTAAACTTGGCTTTGATGAAATAATAAAGTATCATCTCATTTTTATAAATATATTTATTGACAATTGTCTACCAATTATCAGTGAGTTTATTATTCTTATCTTTACTCCAATTTCATGCATTTCCTATTCTCTCCCTTTTCATGTTTCTTGAAACTTACACTATTCTACAACACATTTCTTGCAAAAAAATTGTATCCCTCCAGAAAATGCCTGACAAATTGTATTGGTATTATCACACATTTATATATAGAATGACATGCACAGAATTCAGGCTATAAAGGAGAAACCGGCATCTTTTTTTCCTCTGTTCAAATCCTCATCTCATATGTTTAAGAGCATAAAAGACAAGAATAGAAGAGAGTAGTGAGACATTGCCCAGAGAAGCCGTGGCTGTCCCATCCCTGGGAGTGTCCAAGGGCAGGTTGGACAGGCCTTTGAGAGACCTGATCTAGCGGAAGGTGTCCCTGATGACGGCAGGAAGTGGGGGTGGAGTGGAACCAGGTAAGCTTTAAGGTCCCTTTCAACCCAAAACATTCTACAGTTCTATGATGATTTAGTCAAATGGTGTTTTCTAGTTATCACTGTAGGGACCAATAACTTGCATTTGAATAAAGCACATCTTTTGGCAGCCTTTATTTAATAAGGAAACAGAATCCACTAGCAGTTTGTTCCAGTGGTTAGCTATTCTGTCAGAAATATACTTCCTTTCTCATATGAAAAGTGCTGAAGAAGAATCTTTACATGCAGAAGAGCTGATACTACGGCAAACTCCAGAACTCATCAAGTTAGAAAATGAGATATTTAGGTGTCTAAAAAAATGAAATCTGATTTCTGTATTCTTAAAATGAAGAATATATGAGAACAAGTGCTGTAGAAATAATTAACTTTTCCTATGAAACAGTCTTTTACAGTAGAAAATGATTAATGAATTAATAGCAAGTGAATAGGTCATGTGGTTAATGAGGTCTCGGAAATGCTAGTAACATCATCTGACTCATACATACCTACTGTCTACATTTGCAACACTACAGACATTGATGAACAGCAGGTATGAACTTACCTTATAGACACTCTCATATGTAGTCTTTATGGACATTCATTAGCATGAATAAAGTGTCATACACATTTCACATATGATTCTTCCCTCAAACACAAGGCCCTGACAGAGGGTGCTTACCCTAATAAGCCTACCAGAAGGATTTATCCTTTTGTCATTGTGAAAAAAGGAGCAGATGGGAAAATAATTAATTCTCTAACAGTTACAGCAAAGGCTTTCATACAATTCCTTGGCTCCTCCTCACCTAGCAGTAACAAGGAACATCAACAAGAGAAAAGTTAAATTTGCACTAAGGTCTGTCCACCCTTGCCAGACTGCAGTGAAGTTGCCATAGTGTAAAATGTCATTTGTGTGGCTTGATTTCATACCCTGCTGCCCACAGACAATCACATCAAAATAAACACGCATTCTATGGAGAATAGCACTTTGCTCCTTGTGAATTCCACAAATGCTGCTTGGCTGCTTTTCTAACCCCTTGGCTGTATAATTTCTTGCAGTTTGGGAGGGAAGTGTTCTTGAGCCTTTCACGGCTTCACCTTGCATCTAACAAGCTGGAGCCACCTCTACTCAATCATTCACTCAGATCATGGATATCTTACAGAAAACTGGCAAGCTGTCCTTCATCCCAGCAGATGACAGTGCATAGTGCTCTTGCATTTCACAGCACCACCGATTCTTCATTGTGAATGTGTTTACTGTGCCAGCTCTGATTTATAGAGTAGCACACAAGCATCTGTCTTTTCATATACACATGGATTAAAACTGATCCAGAACAATTTCCTATGTGCCTTGTGACTCTGGCCTCTGCACTGGAAGCAAATGTGGGCAAGATACAGTGTCTACTCCCGTTAGCCAAGGGAGTATCATTCTGCATTGGGATGGCAATACCTGGGCCAGTTAGAGTGGGATGTGTCCAGGGTGACAAAATGTCCCTTACTACAATCCAGCAAGTAATTACAGGTTCAACACTGTGTATGGATTATAACTATCTAAAGCCAAGAGTCCATGCACCAAGTATCCCTGCTGTTCTCCAGGTGAAAACAGAGACCTGATTAAGGCAAGACTAAAATTCCAACTCTTGTATAGAATATCTGTGAATCTAAAGAAGAGAAAGATCTCTTTTTCTTTTAAGATCGTGTGTTTCTGCAGGTTCTCTGAGGAACACACAGCTGTTTGGCTGCATTAACATTTTGCCTGATGAGCATTCAATTGCCTGATGGAGCTTGTGGGCCAAGGCCAAACTCTGCCACTTATGCTGGTGTTTACTGTTTCCTTTATAAACTCCTCTTATGAATGATTTTACTGTGTATGCAGTAATACTCTGCTTTGCTTGAAAGATTCCAGACCCTTTATTTTGCCATCCCATCCTCCTAATGTAATGAGTGTTGGTAGTAAAGGGCACACAGCCTTTCCCCTTTAATCTCCAGTTAAATAAAATGTAGGAAGAAACAGGAGAAGAAAGGAAACAAAAAGACAGAAACGGAAAGATGCAAAGGAGGGGAAAAAAATAACAAACCCTATGAAATAAAATAAATGAAGAGAAGGAAGAAGGAGAGGAAAAAGACAAAAGAAAATATATGGAAAAAAAAATTAAATACAGTTGCTTGTCTGTTTAAATTCTAAAATTGCTCAACAGCCTTCTAATAGGTTTAATAAGTTTTAAAGGACTAATAATCACTACTATGATTGAATGCCTTTTAACTGGCCCAGCTTAGTCAACCTAGGAGGACTTCTTGCTCCCTTGATTGCCATACATGCAATCCCATTCATTGTGAGCTCTAACCTTTCATGGGTCATTTTTCTTCATGCCTTTCTCTTTGTTTTTCCTTGTTTGTACACTAAGGCTTCTCTTTTCTTTCGCTCCATGCTCTGAAGTCTCATTTCTTCACTTTCTGCTCCAATTCCCCCTTCTCTCTGATACAGAAACATTAATGTGCTGCCTGAGCACTTTGCTTGGGTACTGCAGAGAACTTCCTTAAGGAGGTGGCAGTACACTCCAGCTTAAAGAATACACTTCACTAGTGCTAAATCCAAATATTGCAATTTTCTCTACTGTAGGCCAGTTTTCTTTACTAAGGTGCTGTACTTTCATGCCACTCTTCATCATTTGCCATTGGCATAAATTTTAACTAGCTGGATGTGACAGAGAAATTTCATTATTACTCAAATCCCACAGTCTCACAAACAAATATGAATTCTCATTAAATTGCTCTTACAACACAGGGCTTGGTAGCTTATCTCTAGTAACCAGGCATTTCTCATAGTTGTTATCAAGTTCATTTCTACCTGGGGGAAATATTGTACTCTTAAGCAAGCTTTGCTGATTTCACACAACTCTTTCCTTCTCTCTCATTCACTGATTTTCAGAAAGCCTGATGAGCCATGACTTGAAGACCAACCTGGACAGGCATGAAAATAACAGGTACATGGAACAAACACTTCAGAACCAAAATTCAAAAGTGTGCATACCTTAACAGAAACAGACATAACCTACCATTTACTGCACTGGATCCAATAAGAACCCTTTCAGTTTTCTTTCAGAACCTGTCAAACTTTCAAAAGCATATTAATTTTGTACATGTGGCACTTGCTTTTCCTAAGAACAAGAATTCAGTTTCAGCTAAAACCTCAGGTCTTCAAGTGCTTGTACTCTTTTGCTCTTTTTTTCTTTTACTTTTTGTTTATGTCTCAGTCTATGCACCACTCTTTTGCCGGTGTTAAGACTCCTTAAAAGCAAATGCACCACGTTCATTGAGAATCCCCAGGAAACAGGCAGCAAGTGGATGGTAGGTTCACGTAACAGTAATTCACACAATTCTACATCACAATACATGAAATTAAACACAGGACACTGAAGTTAATGATTCGTAGGGGCTCAGAACTAAGCTGGACATGTGAGAAATGAGCTGTTACACCCATAAGTCCAGCTCAGGGAGCCCAGGAACCTTGGGTTGTGAAGTTTGGGAGCATATGCAGATGACAGATTACACTTCCTGGTCCTCATATTATTCCTGCTATAGCAGGTAGAGTATGGAGCTAAATGAACTTTTGACTAGAACCATTACAAACTTGTTTATATTATGAAGCTTTGTGCTACACAGGACTCCTCTGCACACTGAGAATCTTCACCTGTTTTCCAAATAGTTTCCAGATACTTTGAATTGTCACAGATAATCAGGGAGGCTGGAAAGCATTTGAATTATCTTCCTATAGAAGCTACCTATAGATTTATGTGTACATCTTAAATGGACTTTCTAAGAATATTTGCTAATAAACATATTTGTTCATTGACTGAAATGCCATGAGACTGTCTTAGTAAACCTAATAAACTGGTATATGTCTGAACAATTGAAAGTGGAGACAGATGTCTCTGAGAATTATTCTGGAGTACCTTAGGTATCATTTACATCAAACTAATTTCTTGATAATAGATGTAAAGTACTAATATAGCCTACTATAACCAGTGGCCTGACAATATCAGTTCTTTGGTGTGCACCTGCTTTCTTTACCATGTGGAATAGAATAGTACTTTCTCAGTTTCTAAAGAACTGACAAAGTTTTGAATGGACTTCAACTAGAACAATTTCCTGGCTACTCAATAATTCTTTTTCTACCTGGGCAAACTAAACATTTGTGTAGGAACCTTCACAAAAAAATAACCCACAAAAAAAACCCAAAAAACAGAAAAACAACAAAAAAAACCACACACACAAAAAACCCCCCAAACCAAAACCCAAAGCCCCTATGTTATTCTTAGGACAGAGGTATTTCTATGCCTATCCAAAGTTGAAACAAAGAAGGGCAGGTCTATATGAATGCAGAGACACCATTACAAAATCAAGCTTTTGACACAAAGAGAAATTAGAAATTCTATCCTAGAAGTAGTCAGAAGTCTCAAAGATCACTGATAAAAAGAAGGCATTAAAGGCAGCACATCCTTGCTACACACCAACAAGATTTTCCCTGCTGGGTGCCCTACCTCGACTAACCATCAAAAAGAATTAGTCTCAAGGGAATGTTTTGCTTATAGATTGATAAATGTTGACAATAATCCTAAATGGATGTTAGGGGAATTGACAAATCTCAGCATTTTTCTTGATGTATATGTGCCTGGGGGAACTCTGGAGGCCCCAGCATTCATTAAAAAGAAGCAAGCCATTGACAGCTGACAGTGAAAGACAGGTAGCATAGCTAGAAAAGTAGAAGCTATTTGTTGACACAAATTGTGGAGTATAACCTAATAATCCAGTATTTTCTTCCACTGTTGTTTCTAGGCTCACTCAAAAAGTACAGACACAGCACAGTGTACTTAGTGCAACAATAAAACTGCTTACTCTCTAAATGGTTTTATTGTAAAAGTTTGAATGCTCAGGAAAATAATGTAGGCTAGATTAAAGCTGGAATTAGGGCTTTAGTAAGGAACTGGGGGAGAGCTGGGGGATGTATTTTTGCTTTTTCTGTGTGTGCATGTGTGTTTTGTTTTCCCCTGGAGCAAAATGCACATGTTAAAACAGTGTCCTCTAGAAGAAAAGAGTTCTACGTTTAGTTCTGGCTTCTCATACTGACATAAGTGAAAGAAGGGAAAAGACAACAAACAAGGAAGCTCAGAAGTTTGATTCTGACTTAATGTTTGATTCTGAGTTAAACTTTTGCCAGGTGATTCCACATATAAATCTATAACAGGTCCACTGACAGAGAATGTTGCAGGATTTATCCATGAGTCTGAAAAGAAGCTTTGATCAATTTTCCTTGATAGTGTATTAATTACAACTAGCTTTTCTACCTAGCTGCCTTCAGTTTAATTATTAATTGATAGCAACTGAAAACCAGAAAAATATGTCAATCTGAGCTGTCATTTATGCATTTATTTTCATAGTGAAAAAAAAAGAGCAGCAGGTACTTCTGTCCTATTGAGAAATAGTACTTCTGAATTGCTTTAAAAACCATCTGCACAGATTGATTGCTAGCACTCTATCATCCAGATTACTGCAAGTGTCTTTGTGTGTATGTGTGTTTAAAGAAAGTGAAAGAGTCACACGGCTATGTGTAACATCCCTAGGATGGAAATGTCATTGTATGACTCTTCTCCTGTTTCCTACCACCAGAGAGCTCTTGACAGCAAATTTCACTGCATTTCACTGAGGCCAGTTTTAAGCAAACCTAACAAGTCCTCCAGCACCCCTGGGTACCACAGGAATACCTTCATTTCCTCTGTTCCGCATTCCCTCCTGTCTTAGGGAAGGTGACTAAGTAGTAATAGAAGTTATAGCAGCAGTATAAATCAGGTCTTTTTATAGGAAGTACTGTATGTAGAAACTGATCATACATGTAACCATAACAGGCAAAATAAAAGAAAACAACACAGATGTTTAGAGGAAGGAAGCTAAGAGAAACAGGTTTGGTGGTTTTGACCAATATCATATAGAAAGTGTGTGCAAATCCAGCATATAATTCAGATCTCTTCTAAATTTCTCCTTTGACACACACACATTCCTTTTTTGCTCTTTTTTTCTTCTGTTCTTTTACTGCATCATATATTATGTTTCTGACAATATTTGCGTCTGGACTGGCTTCCTTGCACCAGGGTTAACACTAGTCAGGCTGACCAAAGGTTTTGCAACTGATATTCTATTCAGTGAAGCTACCCTTTCACAGTTAGTTAATCAGAAGCTGCAGGAAACTACATATTGTGTTTAATTTTATTTTCTGATTTCCTTTATCACAATCATTTCTATGCTGTTTTTCTGCATCTATCTGTTAACTACATGTCAATAACTACAACAAGCATTTTCAGGAAAAGTCTTAACAAACCTTGACCTTTTTTTTTGTAAGGCAGGAATGTGTTTCTGAATGGAGCCCCAGACAGCTGTCTTTTTAAGATGCACTGTAAACTTATGTTTAATTTCCTGTCTACTACCAGCTTTATTTCATCAGTATTTCCCTTACTTTCACAGACTTCTAGATACTGTGGAATATTTGTATTTTGGACTGCTTTTCCTGAGAAGTAATAGCTTTCATCTTACAAGCTGATACTCTACATAGTGCAACACATATTTGTAACTTTGTATTCTTTTGTTCAGAAGTTTTTATCTTCACCACCAGTGTACATACCAGAATTGGTTGTAAATAAATGACACTCGAGTAAGAACCCAAGCTCCTAATGGGTGGGTAAAGTGCTTTACTTCTGGCACCACTGAGCTATCCATCCGTAGGTACTGCTTGTGGAGATAGAGTTCAGAGGCACTCAGGTATAATCTGGCTCAGCTGCCCATCCAGTTGAATGGAATTTAATGAGTTCTCAGACTGAAGCATTTTCCTGAAAATCCTGACCTTAGGAGGAAAATGAAATTTTTAAGAAAAAACAAAACAAAACAAAAAAGGCAGTGAAAATATTTAGTGTGTGTATATATTAAAGAGGGATTTATAACAAGACTTTATGCTCCACTTACTCTGTTAAGCTGGTAAACTCTCACCAACTTGTGTTTTCTAGTTACTGCATCTGGCACATTTCATTCATGAACACTTACTATACCTCTTTTACAAGACAGGGTTCAGCTCACCCTTTAGAATTAGGCCTCTAATTTAAAATAATCATGTAGGCTTACTTTCTAAATTATAGAGGATAATCTCCATTTGAAAGTGTTTTTATAATTGGTGAACTGTCTAGGGCATCTGTCAACCCCCATGGATTGCATAATGAGCTTGAACATTTCCTTCTCCATAAAGAACCTAACTTAAACCAGCTATAACAATATAAGATGCCTCCCACCAAACTGAGTGTTTGCTCTTGTTTTTAAGCAAAATATTTTCTTTTTTCACCAAACTTTTTGCTTTGATGCTGTTTTGGTATGCCTCTGAGAGCTAACAGTAACTGGTGTACAGCCCTGGGCCCACCATGTGAACTAGTGTGAAAACAACTTTTTCACTTCCATGAAGATCAGTTCAGATGCTGTGTAGCTAAGTAACATAAGAAGCCATCTTTGTTATGGGTGAAACTAACACCACTCACTAATGGGAGAGGACTAACACAAGGATGTCTGTTCCCTTTCAGGTCTCACAGGAGACAATATGGCAGGACTTCACCTGGGCTGAAGAGATGTCTGTGTTGGAACAAGGTAGTAGTTGCGTATGAAGGAGTGAAAGCACAGCAATGCCCAAGCCCCACATATTTGGGATCTTAAAGATCTTTGCCTCTGCTTTCACTCTGAAGAAAACTTGGGCACTTAGGCAGGTGCCTTTTTTAAAAAAAAATAAGGGTACTCAGTGACAAAAGTAGTATTTTAGAGAACAGCAGCACACTATAGAGGACAACCATTTCCAGCTCTCTGATCCAGCTTTTCATTTCTTTCTCTTATTTCCTACTCATGGCATCTTGGCAACTTTGCTCCAGGATATATGTTTTCCTTCCTCCCACACTACTTTTGAAGTCTCACAAAACGTGCTAGGAAATGAGCAGCAACTGCATTCACCAGCTGCTGCAGGGCAGCTCACTCCAGGTCCCACTGGGGACAACCAGCATGCCCCTGGGCCTGGAAGTGAGGAGTGCATTTCCTGCTGATTAGGAAAGGTGAATGGTGGAGATGAAGGAATGTTAAAAACGATTGCAGGAAACAGATACCATTATCTTTCCTAGTTTCCCAGAACAACAGCAGTTACCTGGGGCACACCAGACTTTTTACTTCATGTAGCAGCTAATTAGCAGGGACCACTGGTACAAATTTCAGTGTTCCTGATACTGACAGTAACTGCAGTTTATGCAGAGATCAGCCCTGACTTCTGTTCTTTCCACCCACTAGCTCACTTCAAGGTCTGGTTTGCAATTCAGGTTATACCACTTCAAAGAGTTTGACCTTCCCCTGCGTCATCCAGCTGCAACACACCGAAGCAAAGGCAACAGATTCCATTGAGATGGAAGAAAAATCAGTTCAGAGATTTGAATGTTCAAAGGAAATAGTTTTTCCTTCTTAGAAAATCATTCCTTATCTATTGCTGGGGGTGGGGAGGGATGCTGCCTGGAAACACAGATTATTAATTTCTTCTGCATACATAAAAGCAGTGTTTAGAAGATGCACAAGTGATGCTTTTCACACATTCAGCAGAATTATTCTCAGGTGAACTTATTAGGCATCTATTTCTACTGAAACTTAAAAATAGCAGTGTTAGTGTTTCAAATTTTAGCTGATTTAAACACTGCACTAGTAAGAACAGTGCTACAAATTCCCCATGTCTGGGAATCATATGTTGAACAACTTGCATGAAAGTCTGAACCAGTAATGCAATCTACAGAAAAAAGGGTGACAGAGGCATCACAAAAACAACACCTATGGGATAGCAGTGAGGATGAATTCTGCAGTATCACTATCTATGTCATCCTTACTAAAGAATTTTCTATAAATAAATTTTATTTTACTGTTACTTTTCTCATTATATTATCCAGCACATAAATGACACATTGCTACATAAGGCTTCCCAATATCTCCTGACAAAATCTGTGATACTGTCCTGAATGCTGTGGCAGAAGTGAAACTTTCTCTAGTGTGCAATTCATGCGTTCAGAATTAGGAGTACGCACATGCACCTAACACAGGGGTTCTCAGACTGCTGCCTGTGGGCTGGTGGTGATCCACAATATCACTGCTGCTCTGAAGAACACGTACACTGTGTTTCAGCTGGATGCAAAAGGTGCACAATGATTTGTGGTGGTGACTGACACTGGTTGTGTCCTAACAATTCGGGAATAGCTGTTTGAGAGCTGCCACTGATCAGCTGTGAGCAAGATGCTTCACCTCTCTGCCTTTGTTTCCCTTCCAGCACCATCTGTTTTGCTTAATTAAAGCGAAAGCTCTTCACCGTAAAGACCTTCCCCTCACAGGCATTTGTGAAATGCTATTATTCACAGTGCACCTCTGAATTCATTCAGGACACAGAGCTGCCAAGGCAGCATTGATTACTATTATTAACAAAATCTGGTTTAACTTGTCAGTTAAGATAGCATTGTTACTAACAACACAGGAAAACAGAAACCTAAGAAGCAAAAATTAATATGAAATATCGAAGAACTTTGTGTGGGTTTCGGGTGTATTGCTCTTTCAGTCAAATATAAAAAGAATCTTTGCATTCAAAAATGTATACTAAATTATCATGATCTTCTCCAGATTGCTACAGTGTATAGCAACCTCTGGATGTGTAGGATACTTCAAAGCACTTTGCTTCTCAAAATGTCATTTTTCATACAGTCATTTGCATGCAGTTTTACAGCTTTGTTTTTCATGGATTTTTCAAAATGCTAATTTTTGCCTACTCTTCTATAATCTCCTTAGAGTTTGGGTGGGATCTTACACAAGGGATGCAAGGGATATATAAGGGATAATATCAGGCAAAAATCAAAAGCAAAGGCTTTTGCCTACTTTTAGCTGCAGAAATATAGCTGTGTTTCAGTGCAACCCTAATTACAGTTTTGTGGTGCTTTGTGGAGCCCAGCTCATAAGTTTCCCTAGTAAACAGCTCTTTATTGTTCTTTCACATTCAGTCACCATGGAAACTAGCATTTTAGGGTTTGATCCTGAGAGATGCCAAGCACCTGCTTCTGTAGCAGTATCTATGGGAGAGGAGGATCTGAGACATAAGATCAGTTCTTACAATAACAGATTTGCTAAAGACAAAAAAGTAAGCAAACACCCCCCTACCCCCAGAAAAAAAGCCAACAAAAAAAGAACAAAACACACACAAAACCCCACAACCACCTTCCCCCAAAAAAGCTTTTGATGTGCTTATTTAAAAGGATTTTTTTTTTTTGAAAAAACCAAACCAAACCACAGATAAAACCTGATCCCAGTTATACCTTACAAACACACACAATATCTGACACTGCCTGGCTATGGGTGTAATGTAAAAGAAAAAAAGCCCAGAAAGCCTAAGGATCTAACTCCAAAGGAAATACAAGTCAGAAACTGAACCCCAGAGTGCCACTAACAAAATGTTGGGAAGACGAATTCCCTTTCATTCACTGCCAAATCCTTCATTGCCTTCTTATTGTAAAAATAATGGTGCTTGGGAGGTCAAATCCAGGTGATAAACAGCTGAACAGAATTTCTATTTTAGCTTCTGAATAATCCCTGAAGGACTCTCTTTTGTCTTTCCTGCTTATGTTGACCTCAAACTGTTGGTTAGAGCCTAGAGGAATCACTCAATTTAGCGAAGAGTAGCTTTTTTTTCCCCTGTACAGCTCCATTTCTTCTGAATTTATCTTGGTGTCTCGGTAGGAAGATAGGAGGTTTGTGTCAGCAGTCAGCAGACAGTCTGAGTGTAAGCAGGTGTGAACATACCGATTGCTTCCTTATCTGATGCTGCTGACACATGCTGGGCCTGAGCAGAGAATTACTTTCATACCCTCTAGTAAATCACCAGATGTGTACTCACGCTGCCTCCTTTACAAACCGTTTTCCTGCCAAGTTTGCAGAGTTCAGTTAGTGTAAGACCCACCAGCCCAATCCTGCTACCATGACTAGCTTTGTTAACCGCCAGGGTGATGTCTTCAGCTTCAGGGGGTCGATTTTATTTTCTCTGCTTCAAAACACTGGCCTGGAGTTATCCTGTGTAAATGTAGATACACATCTGAGGGAGACAGCTGCCTTCATCTGCCTTAGTATCGTAGCAGTAAACCAGAACTTCGAAAGTGTAGTCTGTGTCTTAAGTGGGGTGAATCACCTTCTAAGGGTTTCCATTTCTTGTTGTTGAACACAGAGAAAGCATGCTATGCCTACATTTACAAGTCAGGCATCTCAATCAGTGCCCCAGCTAATTAGAAAGAATGCAGCTCCTGATGGCTGAAGTCATCTTTATTCATGCCTGCACACCATTGCAAATTTAGGCATTTTTGTCTTCTGTTAGCCTTAAACTAAAAAAAAAAAAAAAAAGTTATTCAGATCCTGCTGCATAGCAAGAAGCGGCCGTTTACAAGCATACTTCTCATTCATCTCTTCGAATATACATGACAGAAAAAATCAGGTTTTGAAATGTCAGTTTGAGGACAGCTTATCTTTACTCTTGGTATTGTTATGGATGGTTGGATTATGGTCAAGCTCAAGGTTTTTGTTACTTGGACTTTAATAGAACTATTTTAGGACAGGAGGATTTTTTAAAATTATTATTATTTCTTCTTCTTCCGTAGCCCAAGTGTAACAGCCACTGAAAGGAAAATAAAGATTAGGCAATAGAAAAATTAAAATGAAGCAACATGGATCACAGTCCTTCTGATCTGTGCCCACCACCAATGAACGTTAGAAAGTGTATCACACTTAAAAGTGAGTACTCTCCGATAAAGGATTCAGCAGCTACCTCCTTGCCTACAAGGCTTTAAAAGTTTGTGAAGAAAGAATATCTCCACATTCACAGTTCAGGTACAGATAGCCCATAGTCCTATAAAAGGAACCATGTTCAAAATACTGGCAAAGAATATGTGGTGGGATATCTATAATCATCCAGGGTTACCATTAATTATTGTGATCCAACACATGTGTAAAGACATGGTTTCACACCCTATGGATCCAGCAAATTTCATAGGAAATAAGCTGGAAAGAGACTCAAATGATCTGGAGTGGGTTCCCTTTTTTTGCCATCTGACAGTACCTGACAGTAAACTTGTATGTGTCACAGTTTAAACAGTGTTTGCAAAGTACAGCCATGAAAGAAATTAAATCCAATGTTAAAGGTAATGATGGAATTAGATGCAGTTTAGGGCAGGAAGGGCAGTGTGGTAGTAAAAGCCTGTGCTATTTCGCATGCCACTAGCTCATAGGTGAGCACCTGATGGTCAAATTCTTCCCTCTGCATTAAGCTATTATAGATTGAAGTATTTGTGTGCTGTGATGTGTCAACCCTAAGACTGGAAAAGCTATACAATGCATGCAGGGCAAAGTTACACATTAAACTGTTACTATTAGATACACAATGAGACATGACTTAACATACGGCTCATCTTCAGGTAAAGAAACCCATCTTGTAAAGGCATATGTTCACCCTTCACAGAGTAGGATCAGCTACATTATTAATACTCATGCAGTAATGCAGCTCAATTAGGGAGCATGCCATCAGATACATTAATTGAGCTGCAGCACTGTTCTAGGAACAGAGGGATAGGTATTCATTCATCTACACACAAGACAGTTACCCCAGGCTCCCTCTATATCAGTGAAGAAAAATTGGTACTTTTAGAGTCCAATCCATCTTATCCTTAAGTAGACATCTGAAATAGGTCTGAGAAACGCCCATTTGATTCAAACAGGAACTGAGGAGATGCAGAAATTTATGCTGTAAATTATGATTTTTACCCTGGATGTCTACTCAAGATAGTTGATACTCAAGATCTACAGTTTGGATATGAAAATCCTTCTATTCCAGGTTTGTTGAGTTTAGCGCTGTTACATTTCCAGTAGGCTCAGGTGGACTTTTGCCTCAGGGTAAAGTTACAATAAGACAATTTGGCAAACATGCATATTCAGCCAGTGTTGCCCCCTCACCTTCACTACTAAACTCCTTTCCATACACAACTGCTCTTGCTTTCTCCCTTCAAGATTGTTATTGATCTGCAAACACTCTCTCTAGGAGGTTGCAGCAGCAGCAATCAGTATATGTGCTTCTATTTAGGATATTACCTTTGCTCTCTCTAGGCCACAGCCACAGCTAGAAGAAGCCTCCAGAATTGCACCCAAAGAACATAAATTGTTGCAATACAGTATCAGATCATTTAAATGTACAAAGATTTGACTGCAGTGTTGCTCAAACTCTTGTGAATTTGCTTCATGCTGCTTACACCTTTTTTTGCATACATTTTTCCCTTGCAACTGCCTAAAGTCTTAAATGATGTAGTATCATTGCTTCGGCAGTGTCTGTGCTAGCATGTGTATGCACGTTTCTTTTTCTCCCACTTTCTGTCTGTGTTTGTCTATATGACTAGCTACATGTTTATATCTCTGTGTCCAAGGTGTGTTTGTGCAGAGGCCTATTTGCTGGTTATAAAAAGGAGATTGATAGCATTTCCACTAGCATCCAATAGATAGCAGAGCCATATATTGAATCTTTAGGCAACTTTTGTGGTCAAACTGCAGCTGTAGATTTAGCTCTCATCTTTACTTAGTACCTCATCTTTACTCTGTGTACATTAATCACATGTGTGAGAGACTGAGTGACATCCCCCTCTTCAAGAATATTACCCAGCACTTGGAGAGGAAAAGAAAGATAAAAAGGAAAGAAGACAGAACTGTCATGTTGCTCTGTACACCGGGGAACCTTACACAGCAGGTTGCAATCTGAACTGTCCCATTTCATTATGCCACTGAGGCAGACCCCTGCAGTGCATTAAGGTTTTAAAATCATTTAGGAAATACGAAGATACATTGTTATTTAATCATTCCATTACACTTCAAAAACAATATTCTGATACCCATTTTTTTTTACATAACAAATATTGTCTTTGACCAGTGGGGATTGGCAAGTGAATATAGACTGAGTCTCTGGAATAATATGATTAGTATGGAAATGGAAACAGATTGTAAATAATAGGATGATCTTTTGTTCAGCCACATCAAGGAATCAAACAAAAGCTTGCTAAGACTGAATTCCATTGCATAGTGAAAACAGGCAAAAGTATTTCCATAGTGGATTTTGCCATATGCATGAACTTAAAGTCATTCCTATAGAAGATCTATTGATAGCATATTTCAATTTATCTGGTTAATTTTTGTTGAATTAAAATTAAAAACTTGTAGACATGGTTACACATAGAAAGTAATGGTTGTCAGATAACTACTGGTTACTGTTGTGTCAGAAAATCTTTATTCTGCACAAAAAGTTTCTATATGGCAAAAATCAGTGTGAGTCATATCTACGTTCATATGACAATGTAAAAAGCCCATGAAAATCTTAATTCAGAATTCTTAATTCAAAAATCTACCTATGGAAATTTCTTTTTGTTTTCAAAAAGCAAAATTTGAAAAATATATATATTCTTATTTTGCTTTAGAATTGTGGTGCCTTACTTTAAAAAACAATTAGTTCAGTAATGCATAACTAAAAAGATTTTTTTTTAAGATACATTTACTTTTATAGCAAAAAGTATACAATGTTGATATTAATTAGATTTCATTATCTGTAGTGCATGCATTTCTCTCAAATGACATACGGAAGCCTTCTTTAATTCCTTATCACTGAGCACGCTTCATTTATGTACATTTCTTTTTGATGAGTTAGATATAAATTGAAAATGTGTCTAGGTGTGAAGAGTAAGTCAGGAAACTTAAACTATTTAAAGATTGATGAAAAATAGTAAAGCGTCATTGGAACTTCATTCGTGTGCACCAAGAAACTTTGAAGAAATATTAGTGGAAAAAGCAGTCTTTAAGGACTTAAGTACTCCCACCACCTCATATTTCCAAGATACTGTACAATATAAAAGATCTGTATTCAGACCACCTCATGACTGAATGTATTTTGAATTTCAAACAGCTGGAACTTTGTCAATGTTTTTTTGTTCATCAAAAGTGGTTTAGAAGAATTGGAATTTGGGCCCCTCTGGGGGAGCCATATATGTGATGAATTCCTATGAATTGAATACAGACATTTTTATTTAGTGACAAAGCAGACAACTTTCAAGAACTTAGATTTCAATAAGAATGCAGAAGATAGATAGATTTTCTCTTAAATAAATAAATAAGTGAAGCTGAGTTCATCTTACTGTTCTCTTATGTGTGTACATCAGATATTATTACTGGCATTCAACCATACTCCTTAAGATTTTCCTTGAACTTGTTCAGACATATCACTCAGACAATCTGTAGTGCAGCTTTCTGGAAGCTAAATTTCATGGCTGTTATGGATATGTCCACGCTGAGTCATGCAATGCAGGCATCTTCTCAAGGCTAGTCTTCATGTTGAGGGTCTATCCTTCAGGCACAGCTTACTATTTTAACTGGCTTCAACCACTATCCTAAACTGTAAATTTAAAGAAAACAGAATTTTTAAAGTATTTAGCTTTATTACTTTTGTTTTACATAAGTCAGAAAGTCTAGAAACATTCAATTATTCCTACTGACTACAAAGCTTTATAAAACTTAGTATTTTTCAGTTAGGTGCAGTAATTAGGGTATTCTATTACTGGAGGAAAAACACAAGACACAGAATATCCATAGATAGATCTTTTTTAATCAGAAATGGCATTTCATTTAGGAACTGTGATTTCCAAACAGAACTAAAATCAATCAAATAAATTAGTAATACTTAAAAAAAAAACAACAAACTTGCTTGTCTACAGCTGTCTTGCTATGGAAGCACCTCACATTGAAGCTCATTTTTGTTCCTCCCACGTGGAGTATGCATAGTTTAAATAAACTAATGACACTGTAGTTGGATTTGCTTTTGGGGATAGAAGGTTATATTCTGTATCAATTTACCTAATCAGGTTTTTGGTTTTGATGGTGGTTTTTTTTTGTGAGGACAAAGGTTTGGAAACAGTACCTGGATATGACAAAGAATTCCTCTTGGAGACCAGTGAACTGCTAAACAAATTGTTTTCATCTAAAAATTTGCTGGCTATCAAGATAGGGAACTTATACTGTAGAAACTCTTCTAGGGATGTTAACATGAGATCTTCAAGTCTGACAAATATCTTGTGTCTCTATGACTTTACCTCTGAAGTGGTCTTTAGTCTTTGTTATACCTTAGCTGTTTTGCATAGAAAAAAAACTCTTCAGTGAATGCTAATCTCTCTTCTTTGACCATTGAGGTCTTGCACAAGGTGAAGTGACTTCAGTCCTTTTTCTGATTTGAGAGAAGACATTCCCCTGGTCTTTTTTCTTTTATTTTTTTTTTCCTTATTCAATTATAATATCGCAGCAAACAATTGCTATATTGCTTGCTGCAATCAGTTGTGTGGCTGTTCTCTGTGAAATAGGTAGGAAAGTAAATGATACATGTGCTTTCTCTATTCCTTCAGAACAAAAACCATTGCTGAAGGTGGAGAGATCCAGTCCTGACAGTAGAAACCATTAGAAAACAAAAAGTAAAGCAAGATATCATTCACAGGAAAAAATATCCCACATTAAAAAAAAAATGACCAAAAGAAGGAAAACAAACATTTGTTATGCTTATCTCAAAAAGATCTTAATTTTTTTTTGCTTTGCTGATGAGGTAAATAGGAGCAGAACAGTTTGTGGTAGTTCTTGCAGACTCTGCCAGAGATTCAAGCTTAGCAAGTCAACTAACATCATATGCCAAACATAGTCATCACTTGTTATTGAAGACCTTTTAGTCCTGAAGATCTGTTATCAGTCAATACTTAAAGTAACACAATACTCTGAAGGAAGCCACTATTGCGCCTTTCCTGCCAGCCAAAAACTAATGATGGCCAAAGTAGTTATTTGTTTTAGCAGGCTGAAATGGCAACATGGAAGATTCATAGTGTACTAAAAGTCCCATGCTCTTTGCTGTTAACTGTACACAACAGCACTCCAAAAGTAAGTCAGCCACATGACACTGTGACAGTTTTCAGCTTTGTCTGATTGCATTACAAACACAACACATATTGAAACACTCTGGCGGCTTCCTAGCACTCACAGTGAGGAACCTCAACCTTTTGACCTCAAACATCTTATTAAAACCTATGCTGGACTGTGTCTTTGCAAGTGAAAAAACCAAGAAAGTACTGGGCTCCTCTATAATTCATTCAAGTAAGCCCTTGCTGAGTGGAGGACCTTGGCTTTGATGTTAAAATCTCTTAATTGGAAGGAAGTGAAGTGTTAGCCTGTCAGGCTATTAGTCTCTCATCAAATACTTTAAGGGGTATCAGAACCCTGAGGTTCTCACACTAGAGCAAAAAAGGCACAGAGTGGCCTGTTTTTTCTTAAAATGTTTAAAATTTACATCTAACAACCTCCTCAAAAATTTAATATACATGGAGTTATTCCTTGATATTTCTTTCCTTTTATCTTCACCTTTTCCCTCTCAGAACCTTCATCCTCCTATTGCCTACAGCACATCAGCTCCTATTAGTAGCAATGTGGGGGATAACTGGTATAAATTATAAACTCTCAGGCTTCATATTACAGCCCTGATTCAAACCCAGCTATTACATACCTTGTGTGACCTACCTCTCTGCTGTTTGACTGTGGAGCAACTACTTCTGTATTGGTTTTGCTTCCAGGGAAATGACTTCTCAGAAAGGTGTCCACAATAAGTAACATGAAAACCCAAGCATTTGTGGAAGATGGCTTAGTTCTAAAAGCTCAGTTCAGGTCCAGGCTTTGTTTCATGCTTAATTTATAGTATTTGCTTACATTAAAACTTAAATCTAGAAATATGTTGCCTCTCTCTTAATTACTGGTGCTTTTCTCATTTACAGATTGGGTACCCAAAAAGAAAGATGGGGTGTTTTTTCCATAGGAACCTCCAACTAATTCAAGATGAGGGTTCAATCGTGTCAAAGTCTAACAGGGATGTGACTAAACTCCTTCCAAGATCATGTAAACCTGAATTCTATTTAAACTCTATTCTTCAAGTTGGAGATAAAATCCAAAAGGTCACAGTGAAGAAAATCTGTGAAACAGTATAAAATAACTATCTGAAAGGAAATTTCCAAATTGCTAATGCAAATCATTTGGAATTATGAATATAGTTACATAGTCACATCTGCTCTGTTTCTTAGTTTACAACATGAGCCTAAAGAAATGCTGTACTACCAGTGTAAATGTTTCTGTTTTGCAAAGTTTTCTCTGTTTTGATTTGCCTAGTGGTAACCTTATGCAGACAAATTACCTGTGGCATTTCATGCATATCTTCCTTAATGCTAAGCATTCCTTTTGCTTTCCAAGATGATGTCCATATGAAAGAAAATCTAATGCATGTGTGCCCTTACTACACATGTCTCTTTCCTGTCTCAATATAAGCCTGTTTATGCACAATTATCTGTTTCATGCAAGTGTTTGATTGCTAGTCAGATCTCTCATTTTATCTCATGCTTTGTTCTGGTAGCACTCTCATCTGCTTTTGGATGGGACACAAGTTTTGTCAGTTGCAACAACTCCTTTAAATTTCCCTCCACTGTTTCTTTTCATTGATCTTGACAACATAATGCCCTTTTGTAAGTCATTCCCATCTTTGAACCTCCAGTCTTTAAAATATATTTGTATATTAAAATAAAATAAATAAATATTGCAGGGTTTCACATTTCATAATTATTTTGATGATGCTGCTTTTCACTTTGAAAAAATCTTTCTTCATTTGATAGCTTAAGCAATCAGGCCCAAACATTTTTTTAGTTCAGTTTAGTGAGCTTGCTCACTATTTATATACCCAGATGTCTATGTCACTTTATCAAATATGGGTGCTTCTGGGATGAAGGCCAGTTACCTGTGTGAGGTCATTAAAAAATCCACTCAGCTGTCCTCTTCCAGCCAGTCCAGCTGTCCCCAAGTCTGGGTGCAAGAGCTAACAGCTGCACAATGTTTGCATTACTCAGAATGAGAATCATTGCTTAATTTGGTTCACAGACATTACTTTTGTTCTGTCTTGACATCAGATATTGATACGGTTTGGGCTCTTCACAGAATAGGAGCATGGAAACCAAAAAGTTGTTTTATTTATACACTGACTTTTTCAACATATTTGGTTTGTGTTTGAGTCAGCAACAAGGAGTATTTACAAGTCACTGCTCATGGTATTTCAGAAGTGAAGAGCATATACCAGGTTCCCAGCTGTGCTCAAATACCAGTCTTATATAGACAATATACCTTCCATGTTTGTGTCATTAGCAAATGTCACCAGAGTCAGCGGTCACTGAGGAAAATATTAAATTAAAAAAGATTTCAGAGTAATCTATAGAGAACTTCACAAATAATCTTTCTCTGATAATCATTCCCCTTTCAAGACGCCTCTGTCATGAGCTATCTCCTTGGCTAATTCCTTCTGCACTTTGTGTGTACCTTATGTGCCATCTTCTCCAGTTCAGCTCATAATTATTGCACTTTCCAATACTGAATGCTGGAGTGAAGTCTAGACATCTTAAATCTACACATTTCTTTTATGTCAAAAAAATACTCTCAGAAAAATTAAATAGATTAGTGATGTGACAATGGAAAATCAAGGTGAAATTGTGTTAATTTTATTTTTACATTTACACCCACTTATTTTTCTCTCTTTCAAAATTTACTCTTGGGCCAAAATTTTAGCTGGTACATACCAGTATAAGTCTGTAATGCATCTTCTTAGGAGTGACTATTAATGACTAAACACTAGGTAAAGAAATAGAAGATAATTTTACTGCACTGTCCTGAATTGTCTATTAGTGCGTTCCAGCTTGGTCTTCCTTGTATTTTATTTTCCCCAGCCATACTGCCACACTGCCAGGTAACCATCATGATTGTGTACATTATTTAAAGAAACTAGAGCTTTATAATCCCTGGAGTACATAACCCTTAGTGCAAGTTACTTCATCTGGATATGTGTTGACTTGGAGCAGCTAAGAGCCTCTCCCTTGTGTTCAGATTTACTGCCCATCTGGAAGACACTGAAGCTAGAGTTTACATAGCACTGGGTCATTACTTAAGCCACATTAAAGAAGAGATCAGAACAGGCATATATAGAATTTATTTCAATTTATTTTTGCTATTAAACTGCAAACAACACTTATTTCCAAAATGAAGATAAATTTCAACTATACCTATGAAGCTAGTCCTGCGAAGGCTGGTGAACAGACTGCAATTTACATCAGTGCTTAGTCCCTGGAAACATGTCTTTTTTGCAACTAGAAAGTATGATTTGGTTATGCATGGTTGACTTACCTATGCTGGCTTAATCTCAACTACCTGGATAAAAATCACATTATGAGAGCCTGAACTAATCAGGACTTCAGCATGAGCTTTGCAGTCTTATGAATCCCAGTGCAGCTGTATGCAGGAGGCAACATACTTCAGGTTGTACCTCTGTGGTCTGTCCTCTGAGTCACTGGCACTGAGGATGAAAGCCAGCAGCAACCCCACCTCTCACTGCAGCAGGGCTGTATCTGGTGTGCACACACAGCCTGGTCAGCACTGTGAGTTGTGAGATGTACACAATGAAGACTGAGTCATCTGAAGAGCTGCCTGTGACACTCAAGCATGTCATTTCCTACAAAGAAAGAGCTGTTACAGAGCCTTCTACCTTGGCTTCATTTGTGTTTATTTGTGTGGGATAGTAGTGAACACAGCTTGTCAAATTGCCAAACCTTTATCCAGAAAAAAGGGCCACACAGCTTTTGAAAGAAAACGTTACCAGAAAGTAATAAGGAGAAACCTATTTTGTCTGAAATTTCCCAGAAATAGCCAGCCTGAGGAAGAAACACAGCATGGAGCATTAAACAAAGGATTAGTTTTGGAAAGTATGTGAGGTCTGATAATAGTGCAGAGAGTTTGACAACTGTAATAAAAGCATTTCCATAAATTCTGCCCATAATATACTATTAATAAGAATAAAAAGCAAGACTTGCAATTGGATTAGCTGCATAGTATATTAAAAAATACAGTCTATAATGATGATTATTATGACCCATATAAAACATTGTATGCTACTGCCAAAATCTGCCTTTTTTTCCTGCTGCTGCAGTCATACTAGTGATGTCTGAATGCAGAACATGACGAATGTTTTCCTGAATCTTGGTATTTTGATAGTTCGTGAAAAGCTGTTGATAGTCTGGAAACCTTTGTCCTGAAGATCACTGGTCCTTGGCTGTATTGTTCAGATTCCTAAAATCATCCAATAAGGAAACTTCTATATTGCTTCTACTCTCAAGCCCTACCACTTCCACTTTCTTTCAAATTAGATATCCTAAAGGTTGTTTATGTGTTGACTTGATATGTACTCTGTTAGATTCCATTCACACCATCCAGTTTCTCTGGATCCAGAGTAAAGGATTCCCGTGTAGTCTCCCATCACTCTACCCATCTACTTGAACAAGGAGAGTTGCTGCTGTTAAGATGTCATTTACTACATGCTTTCTTCAAGGAGACCCATGACTGGTCTTCTAAGGAATAATGTTTTGTTTAGCTAATGAATAAAGTTTGCTCTAGGTGCACTGTAATTGTAGTATCAGCTTCTCTGATTTTATACAGGATAATTGACCATGTATTCAATGGAACATCAGAAAATGCCTGGCCATAGTAATAATTGAACACAAAAGAATTCTAAATGATACAGGCTAACAAATACATTACTTCATCAGAAGTGTAATTTTCAGACTCAACTTATACACTTCATGCCATTTTGAATGCTTTCTTAGCCTTAAGTTGGCAGTGCTTCACATTTAAAGGTGCTGTGCAGACATTAACTAATCAGTCAGTTTTCCTATTATAATATTTTGTCCTGTTGTGTCAGGTTTCCCATATTATACACCAGCATAAATGCCAATCAGGAGTGGTGAAGTGCTTAAATTATGACTGAATTGAATACTTTTGCAGCCATAGTTACATTCTTATCATCATGTTTTAAGAAACACTAGATTTTTATCTCAAATTCAGTTTTGTAGCATCATTCTTTGGCACTGTAATGACTGAAAAGAGTGAAAGCAGTAGCCTATATAAAAATTATCATTTGCAAAGCAGAGAGAAGGGAAGAGAGAGAGAGGAGAGTATAGAAGAGGGAAGAAGAAGAAAGAAAAAGAAAGGAATGGAAAGGAGAAGATAGGAGAGTAGAGGAGGAGAGAAAAGAGAAAAAAAAGAAGAGAAAAGAGAGAAGGGAAGGGAAGGGAAGGGAAGAGAAAGGGAGAAAAAAGAGAAGAGAAGAGAAGAGAAGAGAAGAGAAGAGAAGAGAAGAGAAGAGAAGAGAAGAGAAGAGAAGAGAAGAGAAGAGAAGAGAAGAGAAGAGAAAAGAGAAAAGAAGAGAATATTTCAGTTGGAAGGAACCTACCACAGACATATAGTCCAACTGCTTGACCATTTCATGGCTGACCAGAAGTTCAAGTTTGTAATTTGAGGCATTGTCCAAATGCCTTTTAAACACAGACCTCTCTAAGAAGCCTCTTCCAGTGTTTGACCACCCTCTTGGTAAAGAAATGATTCCTAACGTCCAGTCTAAACCTTCCTTGGTGCAGCTTTGGACCATTCCCACACATTCTACCACTGGATACCAGGGAGAAGGGATCAGCAACACCCTCTCCATGACCCCTCCTCAGGAAGCTGTAGAGAGCAACAAGGCTCCCCTGAGCCTCCTTTTCTCTAAACTAGACAAATATAAAGTCTTTAGATGCTTCTCATAGGATAGGCTTTTCAGCCCTTTCGTGGGCTTTGTTGTCCTTGTCTGAATAACCATCCCATCCTTCTTAAATTGTGGGGCCCACAAATACACAGTTGAGGTGAGGCCATACCATACTGAATACAGCAGGATAATCACCTCGCTTGAGTGCCTGGCTATGCTATGTTTGATGCAGCCTGTGATGTGGTTTGCCCTCTTGGCTGTCAGGGCACACTGCTGACTCATGTTGAGCCTGCTGCCAACGAGCACCCGAGATCCCCATCTACCACTGTAGTATTTCCCATACACAAAGTAGAAAATGCTGCAAACACCTCTGCCAGTTTAACCCGTGAGACAGTAAATACCTGCTGACATCTCTGTGTCCCACTCAGAGCAGGAAAATGATGTCCACAATTCTGCCTACATAAAAGTTTGTCGAAGACAAAATATTCAAACAAACCTGGAATTTGACTTTGTGTGATTTTTTTAGTGCCTAGGAAAAAAAAACACATTTTCACCTCAGATATATAGCTTATCTCTTTAGACAGTATAAATGAGTATAATTCTACCAGTTTCCGTGAAATTATTATGTGCCTTTACTGAGAATCTTGCCTTGGGATTCCAGTAAAATCAGTGTGAACGCCTGTATTCAAGGACAGATTTTAATGACTGTCTCATAAGTGCTGACAGACAAATAGATATCTTTTGTTCCAGTCATCTGAGGGATGAGCAAGCCAAAATGCTTTCCTTCCAGTTCAGTTTAGGAAGTTAAATGAGAGCATTATCCAGCTTGGCAGTTTAGAGGCAGTGAGAGTCATGGGCAGTGCCTTTGATTCCTGTTTCCTTTCTAAGCCTGCTGGACTCCACATGTGGGCTATGTGCCGGCAGTAGCATGTGACAGTAACCCACACAGTGGGATGTACACATCAGATCATGAAAGAGATGTAAAGTACTATGACAGTTGTCTCTCCATTACTATTAATTGCTTTTGCAATTTTTACTGTCAGAACAGCTCTGATAAAAAGTGGAAGAAACCAGGCAGAACAATAAAAGCAAACAAAAAAAGCAGTACCTGACTTTCATGCACTAGCCCTCCTCTGCTGCCCTTTAAGGACATTACTCTAAATGACTTGAGCTTGTGAATATATAAACTTAGCTACACACTATGCCAACATTCTTGAGACTATTTAATCTTGCTTTGGTAATACATTACAATTGTTATAATCGTCCTGTATTCTGTTACTCATTTACTTACTTGTTAATAATACATTATACTCCAGATGTCAGAAATGCAACCGGTTTACAAAAGTTTCTAATAAGCACTGTTTTCTGTGCTGCTCCTTTCAGTAATTATGAGCTCAGGATAAAAAATTTTACATAACTTTATAGCTATGACAAACCTTAGGTAGCCATCTAACTAGACAGGTAAATCTGAAGTTTAGCTGTGGTCCAGGCCCCTCACTGGTTTGAATGGAGATAGCACTGGAAAAATTTCCTCTCAAATCCATGGAATAATCTGTCTCTAGGCATGTGGATTGTCACCGAAACACAATTTCTGTCAGCAAAGACAACACTTATCATCCAGCAATCTTAAAGAGAGTCAATTTCTGAAATATTTTTTCACAAGTTTTCTCAAAATTGCCTCAGTAAAGGAATGTTTGGTGGTTACTCCAAGAGCTTTTGTAAAAGTGTATTTCAAGAATAATGGAAATAATAAAGGGCTCACGTTAAATATTTTCAAGGAAGTTTACATCCGTATGTTTGAAACATTTTCTTATAATGTCATGATGACAGTGTACTATTATAAGATTATCTGTAGTATTGATATACAATCTGAAAATTTAAGAAAGTTCCATTATTGTTTACCATGTAGAGACGCTTTACAGAAAGTATAGGGTTAAAACCAAAAGTACTGGTGTTAGAATTGTTGGAGGTTATTCCCAGACAGTGTTACACTATGGAAATCTAGTAGATTTGGGCTTTAACACTTTCTTAACAATTCTCCACCTGTCTGTTTCATGTGCGTAAGCAATTCAAAGAAGCTATGCTCAGAAACTACCAACATCATAAGTGTCCTGTGTTGAGGATGTTCCTCAAGAAGGAGATCTTAAAGAGGTTGTACCCATGCACTGATAGACAAGCTGGCAGGGAAGAAGACCAGCTTGGCTGAACAGAGAGGTTTGGCTGGAAAACATTAAAAAATAGAGCTTATGACCTTTAAGAGAAGGGGCAGGCAACTCTGGAGGACTGAAAGGATGTTACGTGGCTACACAGGGAGAAAATTAGAAGACCCAAAGCCCTACTAGAAGTTAATCTGGCTACTGCCATAAAAGACAATAAAAAATGTTTCTGTAAATACATTAGCAACAAAAGGAGGGCTCAGGAGAATGTCCACCCTTTACTGAATGCAAAAGATAAGGAAAAAGCTGAGGCATTTAATGCCTTCTTTGCCTCAGTCTTAGCAAAACCAGTTATCCTCAATGTACTCAGCCATCTGAGCTGGAATACAGGGACAGGGAGCAGAATGAAGCTCAAGGGGAAATGGTCAGCAAGCTGCTACACTTCTTAGACACGCACAAATCCATGGGGTTGGACGGAATTCACAAAGAGTACAGAAGGAGACAGCAAAAATGCTCACCAAGCCTCTTTCCATCATTTATCAGCAATCCTGGCTAACCAGGGAGGTCCCAGCTGACTGGAAATAAACAAATGTGACACCCATCTACAAGAAGGGTTGAAAGGAGGATCCAGGGATCATAGCACAATACAGGGGGATGCTCACTTCACTAGTCCTACTGGCTATGGTATTTCTGATACAGGCCAGGACGCCTTTGGCCTTCTTGGCTTCCTGGGCACAAGCTGGCTCATGTTCAGTGGCTGTCAGTCAGCACCCCCGGGTCCTTTTCCACCAAGCAGCTTTCCTCAAGCCTGTAGGGTTGCATAGGACTATTGTGGTCCAAGTGCAGGACCCAGGACTGAGCGTTTTTGAACCTCATGCAATTGGCCTCAGCCCACTGATGCTATGAGAAGTCAACCTTGAAGTGCCCAAAGACCTACTTTACTTGGCAGAAAGGCAGTACTGATCTTAGAAAAAAAGAGGCAATGACTGGGGACCAGTATATGACCCTGTATCACTTATCAGATTGGTAAAATGTAGACTTAAATGCAATTAAAGTCAATGGATTTACACTAGCACATAATACATTTCAGAAGAGAGTAAGTCTTGACTGCAGATGTATCTGAAGAGACAAGTACATGTTGTTTTATATAGTTTTATCAGTGTAATTATTTTTCTTTTTCTCTTACTTCTCCATCAGGTATATCCTTGGCATTTGGCTCCACTTTTACAATAGGCAATCCACTGTTTTTTCCTCCCTGGTTTTTGTGTCTCTAACTATATGAAACCGTTTCAGTGAGTTGAAAGTAATGTAGATCAGTTCATAGGCTACAGGAGAACTAGTATTTCTCATCCATAGTTCTCTTGCAATTTAACATATAAATATCCTCTCAAGACAGTTTCCCAGGAGGGGAGTGAGAGGGTGAAGCCATGTTAAAGTGCTTACTGCAGCTGAGAGAAACACATCTGGTGAGGTTGTAGAGTGCATTAGCTCAGTAAGGTGATGAAGTGAAGTTTGAAATGTCATTTAAGTGCCATGAGAGACAGCTGCAAAGGAGAGCTACTGACTAGTTAAAGCTTTTTCTTTTGACATACTGAAAAGCTTTTCTTATTCTTCCTAACCTTCAAGAACCTAAAGATCTTTTTATTTATTTACAATGTAAGATAAGAGATATAAGAAATAATAAGATATATAACAAAATAAATATTTTCTTCATATAAAAAGAATACTGATATTTATTCCATATGCAAAATGTTTTGAGATAAACCAAAAAGAAGAAAAGCCACACAATATACACATATACTTCTTAGAGGACAAGTAATAATCATATTAAACATTTCTAAAGGTTTGGCAGAATCAAGGAATGAGTATCTTCCCCTGACTCACACTCCTGCAATGACAGTTGATAAGAGAAGGAGAAAAACTAGGCTAATTTTTTTAATCCTTTCTTCATTAGTCCATGACTCAATGACAGCTTAGATTAGCTAGTATGTCGTCCCATTGGAGTTCATACATTTTGCCACATTATTTAATTTGGTGAAGAAATGTTTTGCATGCATCACGTAGAAATGTTTCTGTCTGCAGAGCCAAATGTATTACAAATTCAGTGATCTGAACCTAAAGAGATGTCATAGAGTGCCACACTTTTAAATAATTTACAGTTTAGAACATTTGCTGCTGACACACAAAATAGACCCAGAAGCGTACAAAGGACCTTTTTCCCCTTCTACGGTATATTTTGAAGTACTGATTAATTTGCTAAGAGCTAGTATATTATCACTTGTAAAAGGTTATTGCATTCCTTTTGGGAATTCACACTGAATTAAATTTTGGTTCTCTGAAATGAATGCCAAAAATTATACCAACTTCACAAGTCAAGGATTTTGTTACAGTTTTATGTAAGTAGCTGTATATTAACATAATTAATATAGCTGTGTTAGATGTTCTATATAGTACCCAAACTGGTTTGTACAAACTTCAGAAATATGTTTAAAAAATATTGCAGCAAATATTGCAAACCTTCACTATCTTTGTGATTTCCTCACAGTATTGGGTATGTATACTTCTTTCCTAGAACAGAATACCTAGCAACTCATCTTTGAAAATTGCGAAGAGTAAGAGTTTTCATAATAGTAGTGTTGCCATATGTAATACTGGAGGTGAAATTCCTACAAATCTTCCCCTCAGACAGGTTCCTATATCATGTTGTGCAGCTCTGCCATTACTGTGCAATCAAGTCTTTAGCAAGGATTTGCATACCCAGCCCTTTATGATTCATTTAATATCCTTCCTTTCAAGAGGGTGATATAGCTAATTGTTTCAGAGTATCTCAAGTGGAAATCAAATATTTTTGGTTTTCCAGAAAATGTTAATTTGAGGCACATCAAGGCAAATATTCCTGTAGAGTTGGAAAATGTGCTTATTTTTGTAAATACCTTAATGAGATGGGCTACTTCAGATTTTTTAAATGAGAAGCAGTTGACACAAGGAGTCTGACACTCACTTTGAGCACAGTCTATAGCAATGCATTTAGACTCATCCAGACCATGTCAGAAAGTATTAGATTCAAAGGTAAAAGTGAATGTGTAAAAGTGGAGGAACATTTTCATTGTGAGAAAACACAGTTTCAACTCAACAGCAATTTATATAATAGTGTTATGTGCTACTGCTGCTTATCAGTAGGACCACATAGGTAGAAAAGATGTCAAGTGGAAAAGCTGGAGACTAAATTAATTTAGAACTACTTAGAGGAGAGAAACACTGCATGTTTATGACATTAATTTTACATGAAGAAATCTCCAAAGTGCAATTTGACGTTGCAGTGTTGTATGTTTACATAGCTGTATATTTTGGAAGTAATGGGAGAATTTAAGGATTTGGACAAAGACATTTGACTAAAAATGAATTCTAATATTGCACTTAAAAGAAAACAAACCAATTGCTGACAAGATGGTCAGGAAAGGATCGTGGGATCATGAAGGCTGGAATGCACCTCCAGAGATGTCTGTTCCAACCTTCTGCTCACAGCAAGGACAGCTATGGGGTAAGAGGAAGATGTGCAGGGCTTCAAAACCTCCAAGGATAGAGCCTGCACAGCCTGTCTGGGCAGCCTGCTCCACTGCTTGACCATCCTCCAGGTGATTATAAACTTGTTGAAAATGTTGGTTTATTAAATTGATACTGGGCTACTGAAGCAGCAATCATCTGTTTCGTGGCTGAATACCAGATCTATGAGTGTAGAAACAGAGCTGGGAAGTTTTCAATTGTTTTCAGAACAAAGATGTAGTACCACACAAGAAGAAATTAATTTTTTGGTTGGGGGGAGGGAAGAGAAATAGGAATCATGGATGAAATCAGCTGATATATTTAAACTGAAAAAAAAAAAATATTAGTAACTATTTTTAAAGCTTCAGTTCTTTTGCGGAAACTGCTTGGCCTAATTTCAGGCAGAACAATCCGTTAGAAATCCTCAGAGACAGGGAACGCCAAGCCAGCCACTTCAGGAAGATATTTAAACAAGGCCCTTTGCCAGTAAGTGACTCAGTAAGCCACAGGTTTTGTGTGGGGTTTTTTTTTTCCTCTGAAAATGTTAAGTCTCAAAGTACAGAAAGCTGTAAAAGAGATGGAAGGAACTGAGAGATATCTTCATTACAGCTGAATGAGAATTTTTCTCTAGAAAGATTATACTTTTCTGCAAAAATTAACACTTTTTGTCTCAAGAAAGTTGAAGCAAAACCTTTTATTTTAAAGGATATCATAATGTGGTTCAGTGTTTGATTTCTAGGCTTTTTTTTTAATGTGGCAGAGATTTTAATTTCCAAGTTCACCTTTGCTGCTTTCATCTTTTGTGGCACTCTGTGAGAGCTGTGACGCCTGACAGAGCCAGGCTCCTCACCTTACCTGCTTTTCCCACACTGGTAACCCGGGTGACAGATTCTAGGACACACAAGTCAGATAGGCAGAAGTATGAAGCATGATGATACAGGCTTAACCATATACCCATTTTTTTTCCTTGCAAGCGCTGCTGAGCAAAGCAGACCTATTTTAGGCATATACTATGTGACACATGGAGGTTTCTGATGCTCTAGGCCACTGTTCCACCTCTGCATTGCACCCAAGACAGCACAAAGACACCCAAGAGACAGAGAAACATGGCAGTCCATGTCTGCTCAAACAACCTGTTTCCTCCACTGCAGCTTCATTTTGTCGCGTTTGCACTGTGAAGGATAGATTTCAGTGGAAGATATTAGAGGTCTGTCAGTAATAAGCAATTGAGACCACAACCAGTTGGACAAGAAGGTGAGCTGATGACATCTGTACCAGAAGATGCCACAGACTTCATGCTTCTGAGGTCCAAGGTCCTCTGGCCAAAGAGAATATCATACTGTACTGTCAGTATGATTTCTCAGATATGTCTGTGTCTGACCTGCTGAAGGGACAGGTATAAGAAGGAAGCATGGGTTTTCTGTGAAAGTTTTCTGACAAGCACTGGTGTCTCTGGATTATTTAGGTCTATAATACCACCAGTTTCTGCCCTTCAGAGTTCCATAAGTAATGTCTGCATTTAAAATGCAGATATTTCAGAGGCAAAACTAACTCTACTTTTTCCATTCCATTGCTCTCCATATATGTCAGATTCCTGCAGAATGGCTCTAACACACTGTCAGTTATCACTAGAAGATAAAATTGTGAGAGCTCTGTTGTATGTGGCCTAAAGCAGAAGGAATCAAAATAACTTTATAATTATGATCTAACAGAAGATTGTCCTCCTCATCCAGGCTTCCAACTTTCATGGATTTGGTTTAAAACCAAAACCACTTTAATGTCTAACTTCATGTATCTTTTTAAAAGTCTACGTATAATTTCTTTATTTAGTGCTGAGGACTATATTTGTATTACACTACTAAGGGAAATGTGATGATGGACTCACAACTTTCAAAGCAGAACTGCATGCTGGTGGCCCATGAGTGTGGGAAGCAGGAAAATGATCCAAAGTTATCGGTACCCCATGCAGGTTTTCAGTGCAGCTCTGAGCCAACAAGACTAAACCTAACCAAGTCAAAATCAGGTCTTATAGAAAAAAGACTGGTCTTGGGTTTTCACTTCAGAAATAACTTGGCTCCTGTTTCTCCTTACATGGTGCTACTTTGCACTGACTTTTACCCAAGTTGCATTACAAGATGTTCATTCTTCTGAAACACACTCACATAAACCAATCAGGGATGAGAAATCAAATGCAAAAATCTCAAGGATATGAAACAATTTACTTGATATTAGTTATCTTGCATAGAGAATGTTGTTTGTCTGGGAGAGAGGTGAATTTGTTTTAATTATATTTGCAATGATTAAGAGGAAGAAAGTCCAAACCAATGATACACACACTTGATACTTTCAAAGGGCCAGTTTCAAAAAGCTGAAAACAAATATGAGCTGGGCCAGCAGGAGGCAGGCAGAATTTAATTAAAGCCATATGAATAATAATAATAAATTGTTTAAGAATACTTTAGTTGGTATTCAGAAATCCGCACTCTCACATCTGTGAAAGGCCACAGTGGCTGAAACCACAAACTGACTTTGACAGGAAGTGAAAGCAGCTCCACACACATATACGCAAAAGTTCTTTCACACGTGTATGCACATATGAGCAAGCTGGACAAAATGTAAGAAAGAAGATATTACTAATAACAGTAATTTTTTTGATACTAATATTCTAGAATTATAGAACTGTTAAGAGAGGCACGGGTAGGATTCTTGACCATCAACCTTAAGTATATTAGACTTCTGAAAGTTTCTGTATTTATTTTTGTGAAGCCAATTTTTTTGTGTTTGTGCACAGAAGGATTAAAAAGACAAGGAAGTGGAAAGGCAGTTATATTTGCTTTTCACGCATTTTCCAACTGGAAACTTCAGAAGATGATAACAACTACTTATGTCAGAATTTTTTGTGTCAGCAAATACTGATAATTTGTCTACAGCAAGCTGAAGCACTGGAAAAGGAAACCTTAGGATCCTTGGTGGTGGTTTTCATTAACTTTAAGATAACTGAAGAAGTTCTGGAGACTAAAAACAAATGCACATTTTGCTAACTTTTCAGCTAACTTGCATGAGTAACAAGGAGTCCATTAGGCTGACATCAGCTCTTGGGCAAAAAAACAGATGATGATTATTTGTTTAATGTAGAATTAGAAGAAAATGAGCAGAAAGAAGCAAAAAAAGCCTAAATCCTACATGAACATTTAAAAATCAAACCCAAGTTTGAAAATTAGCAGGAAGGCTGCTGCTATAATGGACTTTGATGAAGTACGCAATTTCAAGCTACTCAATATTTCAGCTAAGAAGTTACATTGATTAACGAAATCGGCAACTTGTCATCAAATATGTGGGTTAGAACATGGTTAGTTAAGACACAAGGAGGTGTAACAGAGCGACTATGTTTTAATGGGTCTTGCAGGGGTCAGATTTGCTCTTACACTATGTAGCACCTTTGTCAATTATCTGAAAGAACTCACAAAAGTCTTTACTAAGAAAGACAGCAGATTATTTTAATCAAATACTGATGGACTTACAACCTGTATGGAAGAGATGTCACAGCACTGCAGTTCTTCATGTAAAGGGGCCTAAACAGACAAAATATGAGTCCATCAGCCATGTTGGTTGGTTTTTAAAACATGAGCCCTTGCCTCAGTCAGAAATTCTCAGGTGATTTTTATCTGGGGTTGAGTCTCTGTTCAGGAGAAGCAAGCTAAAGAGTAAGTGAACAAATGAAATGCTTTGACAGAGAAGCAACGAAGAGAGTCTGCAAATATCGATCCCATCTGCTTATTAGGTTCAATATCGTCATCAGAAAACTGGAACAGCTCCAGTTATACCATATTTACTGCATGAACTAGTTTAGATCAGCCATTGAGGAATTGTCTATCACAGCTAAAAGGTCCTATTCTTAAAAGTAGGATGTGCTTTAAGAATTTTACTTGCAATTGGGAACAAAACTGCATTAAATTCTGTGGAAAGTGATCTAATCTCCAAATCAAGATTAATGTACAGGACAACAAGCTTCTTAACTGTTTTATAGAACCAACCATTACATGTTACATTAATAATTACTATTATATTATTATGTTTTCTTCTAGTTGATGTAGTTAAAAATCCCAGGCTTATGAGTAACTCCTTGTAAATGTACAAAAAAGAAAAAAATTATCACTATTCACTGGTAAGATAAAAATTGACAGCACACAAGGGATGGTTCTCATTTCTATACACCTCTGAAAGCAGCAAGAAGGTCATGATCAGTAGAAGTATGTCAGGAATTCATAAAGATCAAAAGACAGCCATACATCTGTCAAATATTTTTTCAGTGTTGCATATGATTTTAGAATAGATGCATGCAGTGTTCTAATGTGCGATATCAGCAGACAGAGTTTTTAGCTGGGAGTAACTCCTGTGTGCACACACATATTCATTCTTCAGAAGTATTTTAAAAGGCACTAAAGCAAATCAAGGGCTTTGAGATGTTTTGTGTCAGCTGCATTCCAGTTTATCTTGCAACAAGCGACTGGGTAAACCACTTGAGTTGTTTTTGATCCTTCCACAATTCTGCTTGTAATGTCTCCAGATAATTTGGTCCTAGGAAAATGTCACATCAGACACAGATACATAGAGCACACACTTTCACAACAATCTGACCATAGGTGGATTGACTATGTAACTACTTATATGGTTATAATTACCAGACTGTTGAGCACCTCAGGTATTCCTGTTGTTGATTCCCACAGTCTGCCCTATGAAGTAGGGAATTTTACTAGCATGTGTTCAGAGCATTGTGTTATTTGATAAAACAAAATACTATCTCAAGGTCACACAGGAATTCTACAAGGAAACCACGGATTTGCTCTGGACACTAACTGCGCAAGGATATCTCTAGGAAAGTCTATACTAGCAGAAACTGAACTAGACCTAATAGTTTAACAAAGTTTGTAATTTTAGGTAGAAATTCTGTTTTTCTAAGTTAAAACATTCTAACATGCAGCAAAGCATAGACATCACACTTCTAAATTAGCTTTGTGTAAATATATGTAAAATTCATTCAAGAATTTTATAAATTCAATCCAGACATTTTTCTACCAGCATCTTCAAATCGTTCCTTACAATTTCAATTTACCAAAATGGCTTCAAGAGAATGGGGTGAATAAGCAGGAGGGATTCACCTGAAGTTATTCGTTGTAGCTTGTTTCAGTTCTGGATTTAGCTCAGAGCCTCCTTGTGTGCTTACTACCTGGCCAGCAATGGTTATTCCTTTTCCATCTCTATGCTGGGAAGAATGGGCACGTGGAAGAGAAAACAGAGGGATTTATGGAATGACTAAGCCTGCAATGAAGATTTTGAAAAGAAATTTGAAAAGAAATAATATACCTGCTATTGCACTAACTGATGTCTTTGGGCTTAGCAATGCCTCTGAATTTTGAATGCGTTACACAAGTTAGGTATCTTAAACTGTTGGCTTACGTCTCAAGGTAAATATTTTTCTAATACTCTTGACCATATCTGATATTTCAGTACAGCAGTTCAGGTAAGTTGGCCTTAGAGAAGCTACAGGTTAAAATTTGGTTGGTTTTTTAACCCAGAATTTCAATGGTGTTTTCTAGGCTTATTTCTGTGTGCCTTATGAGTTGGTGATACCTCATTGTTTTGTTCTTCCTGTGCTTGTATTTTGAAAAAAGTGCTTCAGGTTTCAAGGCAACAATACATGGGATGACTTACTTTCCAGTAAGTGCTAAAAGCCTGGGTTGCTGTCCCAAGAGGTTACGCTAAAATGCATTAAATTAGTATAGTACCAGCATGGGCTGTAAAAGGAATGAGTGTTATCTTTCCCAAGTTTCTTTAAATATGTCTGAATTCATTTTTAATATGATAGTACCAATGAATTACAATGTTCTGATCACAAAAAAAAATCTAGAAGACATGGAAAAAAAGAATCCTTTAACATAATGGGCCAGTACTTTTAAAAGTAAAGGTTAAAATTAATTCTTTTTTACCTCAAAAGTAAAAGTTTTTGCTTTTATTTTTATAGTTTTATATTTCTAAACTATTTTTATTTCATTCACACTCTTTTCCTTTGTACTGTAGTAAAAAGTACATGTTTTTCCCTACACTGAAACACTGTTGTTAAATATATTACACTGCTTAAATCCTCAGAGGCTTCACAGCTTTTACTGTACTGACATATGCAGACTTTAAACACTAAAAATAAAAGGAATTTAAAATAAAATGGGAGGGTTTTGAAAGTTTTATAATTTATGATTGCCTGGCTGCATTTTCAGTATCAAAACTGCCTTCAGAATATCTTACTTTCTAGGAAAGTTATAACACACAGCTTCACATTGAGTTTGTTCACAAAATGAAGCTCGTTTGCATTTTGCACCACAGGGAGTTACTTGTAAACTTCCACACAGCAGGGTGTGAACAGAGTAGTGATAACAAACCATGAATTATACAAAGATGCAATTCAATTCATAGAATCACCTAAAAGCCTAAGCACTTATCAGGTACTTATATTTGCACAAAACTTCCTGGATCATAAAAAATTAGGCTATGCAATTCATCTGTTTTATCAACACCTTTGAATTTCAGAGATGGGTTTAAGTAGCATGAAAGCTAACTAGCCTTTGCCTGTGAAGGTGTGGTAAGGGAGAGGGCTAGGAGCCCTCATACTCAGTAAGACTTCCAAGTGTTGATCTCCCTCTTGTGATCAGCAACAGGACACAAGGAAATGGAATGAAACTGCATCAGGGGAAGATCAGATTGGACATTAAAACAAGGTTCATCACTGAGAAGTTGCTTAATCACTGTAAGAGGTTCCCCAGGGAAGTGGTTAGAGTAGGGAAGGCTGTCACATTCAAGGATCTTCTGGACAATGCTCTTAGTCATTTGATTTAGTTTTAGGTAGCCCTGCGAGGAGCAGAGAGTTTGATTGATGATCCTCATGGATCCCTTCCAACTTGAGATATTCTATAATTCTATAATTCTATGATTCTGTGAAAGAAAGCTTCATTCTAAATTCACAGGGCTTGAAAAGATTTCCTAAATTTCACTTCAGCCATCTCCTTCAGCAAAAAACTATGCTTTTTCTAGTTCATCTGTTTCAGTTTTTTCAACCTGTGTTTGTTAAATCCCAATAGTTTCCAGTCAAAATCAAGTTGTTTGTGATGTACCTTTGATTTATGAGAAATAAAAGCAAATCATTCAGAAATTCACAAACCCAAAAGTAAAAATAAATTGAAACCTGTTTAGACTTGTGTTCTTACCCCACCCAGTTAAGAATATGATCATAGCATATTTTCAGATGGAAGGGCACTCATAAGGTTACATACTGTAACCTCCTTCTCAAAGTTGCTCAGAGATCTAATCAGTCATCTAAAAAAACCCTAAAGGTGATTCCACAGCTCTCTTTCGATAATCTGTATCAGTAATTAACCAAGATGGTCAGAACCTGAGATGACCCTGCCCTCTATCATTTCAGCTGTTCCCACTCATTTTGATGCCATCTGCAATTTTGAATACAGTTCATTATCTAGATTTTTGATGAAGATGCTAGAGAGCATTGACTCCAGAATGAGCTTAGAAGGTACTTTATTTGTAAGTTATGAATTTTTTAACATAAAATGATTGGTTTAGTGGTAGAATGGATTCAGAATGTAGAACATGGAGAACTGCTGGGAAGTCAGGTGGACAAGGCATAAGAATAAAATACAGTCATTTTCTTATCATTTTCTTCTCAGCCTTAAGATTTACTTTGTTAGGTTGTACCTTAGGTAGCTGAAGTGGTTTTTAGAAGTGGTGTGGCAGTAACCAAAAATAGAAGTCTCAATTTAAACTTCAGACACTCATGTTGCCCCTGAAGGGAAGCGGAGACAAAAAACCATGGTGAGTTCTAGGAATTCAGAGGTAATATCATACAAAGGTTTTCAGCAGCAGAAATGTTATATATGGCTTGCTTCACAGTTATTAGGTTTTTAAGAGGTAGTTGTTAGTGTTCATAAATCCATTATTCACAGTTAGGCAATTCTGAAGTCTGTCTTCTGATTTTAATAGTATATCAACAGAAAACACTTTTTTCACCTCCTTTACATGGTTATTAACCTGATGCTTGAAAAGCATTGCAAGCACATGACTGGAAGTCCTTCTCTGAGGGAAGATTTTGGCTTTGTTCTGTAGTTAATGGTCAGATGCTACCTCTCACTGATAGATGAGCAGGTCTTATAAAAAAGCTTAAGCGAATGATTCTTTGAAGGATAGATAGCTTTTGGGAAAAAATGGTTTATTCTCTTAAATAAAATTAAGGAAAATAAAAGGTAATATAACTGTTGATTCAACTAAATGATAAATGCAACAATGGGGCAAGGGGGGAACAAAACTATTTAAATTAAAGGGCAGTGCTGTCAGAAGAAAAATTATAAACTGGCCAAGAGGCAATAAATACTTTAAAACCATCAAAGCAGAGTGATCCAACACATCCTTTCAATAGGAATAGCAGAGACAAAATTCCTGAGTTTCAAGAATGGAATTTGACCCTTTATATAAAGGATTAAAGGACAGAGTTACCTCCTGTGACCTGAGAAATTTCAATAATTTCTGCTAGAAAGTTGTAAGTAGCAGTCTGTTGTTACAATGAAATGCAGAATAGCTACCATTGTTTTTCTAATCACGAACAAACTCCTACTAAATACGGACAATACAATTAAAATGACATAAATAAAATTAAGACAGCCCTTCCAAGGTGTTTAACATGAGTGAAAACAGTATGAAGTAGTTGTGGAAACTGGCTTGAGGATAATCAGAACCTCTGAATATTGATTGTCTCCTACTCTGTCTCAGGCCTTTCAATAAACATATGCTGATTTTTAACTTTAAAAGAGAGAGATGGAGTTAAAAAATCACTTAAGGATCAGCTATTCAAAATATTGTATGAAACATTAGCTATTGTTTCTTACTGAATTGTTTGTATCAATTTCTCTAATAAGACAAAAATATTCCAATGGGACTTCTGTGGTTCCTTTTTTTTTTTTTTTTCCCTGCTGGAAAATAGCATTACAAATTATATGAAGAATTATTGGTTTTGAGAAGAAAACAGGCACATAAAAATATTTTTTAAAATACAAAGAATTTAAAATATTTTCTTCATACACCTAATGTTAGCCTATGAATGTGTAAAATTATAAAAGGATGCTAAATGTATGAAATAACAAGAAAAACTTCAGAGGCTGTACTGGTTTTAAACCACAACATAGGTTCACAAAACTTATGAATCAGTCATTTTCCTTCTCTTCACAGTCCTGTCAACCTCCATTCCCTTCCAATATGACTGTAATTTCTTGCTGTAACTGAAATGTAATACACAAGTGAGAGGAGATGACTACCCATTATCATATCTTTCTTCAGATGCAGGGGAGTTTATTGCAGTGTGAAGTAGAATTAACTGCGTAGTAGACTTCTTGCATGTTCCCATTACGTTCAGCTTTCTGAAGCTTGAGAAAAATCTTAGGGAAGAGACTGAGAAAAAGTTTATAGTACAAAAAAAAAAAAGAGGGAAAAGATTTAATTGTCAAGGACTATGAGCATATGGGCCCATTTGAGGTTTTAAGATCCAGCTGCTTATGACTAAAGTGTGCTGCGTCTACATTACTCAGTAATGTGATTCCAATGAGCTTGATGCTGAAAACAAAACATGGTCAGGGGTTACAAGAAACCAGCTACAAGGAAGCACTGTAATCTAATTACACACTTTCTATGTGCTTCCCACATTGTTTCTGCTGGTACCAGTGACTTTCAGACAAAAGGTGTTGGTAAGCACAAGTAGCAGCCATTGAGTATATCCACTGCCGGCTTTGGGTCATTCTTTACTGTTGTTCTTCTACTGTCACAAAGCTGTTCCTGAAGCCTTTAGGCACTAATGGGGTGCAGAAGAAAAGTAGAACTTTCTCTAAGCTCAAAAGTAGCTTGTGCCTACTGATGTCAACAGGCTTGAAAATAATACAACTTGCTGACAAAAGGAAATATGCCATTTCTGTAAGGTAGACAGAGATTCAGATGTAACTTGCTGGCTGCTGATTTTTTTTTTTTTTTTTTTGTTACAAATTCAGCTGTGTGCATCTAGCTAAAATAGTAGCAACTAATGCATCCATCTCTCAGGGTCTCTGGGGCAAACCAGGCTGACATCCAACAGATTTAAGCAGTGGAAAATATAATTAAAACACAGACATTAATAATTAATATAGATAGTGAGGAAAGATTAAAGTGGGAAATGGAAAACCATTTCCTTTTAAATACAGATAAGGTACTATTGTGCTGTTAATAAACGATCTTAGATACATGGAGCTGTACCTACCTATTTGCTTAAGTACTCAAATTACCTTAAGCTATTTATGTTATTTGAGTAAGAACTTATACATTCACAGTAACACAAGGCTGAAAGGGACTTCTTGGATCATGGAAACCCATGTCCTGTTACTTGAGGCAACCATGGTGGGTAATCCTCTTATGAAGGTATCAAAGTCCTCCTTAAAAACTTGTTTTGTTGTTGTTATTTTGATTTGGGGCAGTTGCCTCTACAACTGCAACTGGTTTGCTGTTGCAGAACCTCACTCTTTTTATGCAGTACTGAAGTTTTCAGCATAATATTTTTTTAGCCAGTTTATATCCGTCTGTCCTGTGCCAGCACTGTCAGCTTAAAATCCCTTTTTCCTTCTCCTGGTACTTTATTGACATGTTTAGAAAAACTACAATCTTATACCATTTTCCCAGACCAGTCAGAGCAAGGTCTTCTAATTTTACATCTTGGTAGATCTTCTTTGTGTCTTTTTTTTTTTTTTAATTCATCTGTTTTGAACCTGAGGCACTAGAACTGCATATTCTACCCTCCACACATCGCTGCCTTCTGCTGCCTTTTACAATGGCATTTTACGAAATCTTCTTAATAGACTTGCAATTCCAAACCAGACTTCCTGCAGAACTCTGAAATGGAGTTCCAGTTGCCTGAGTTTCCCAACTTCGGCATTTCACAGCTCTGAATTTTGGTTTACTTTTCACAATGTCAGTTTTCATTCTTCCGCATTTGTTCCTAGTAGTCTACTTTCCTTTGGTGCTGTAATGAGTATTATAATCAGAGGTGAAGAAATAACTTCATTTCAGGACAGATGGACATCATGTTTTCCTGCTTACTGAATTCAAATAAACTTTATTTTTAGGGTATACAGAGTGGCCTATCTTCAACTGGAGGCTGAGAACACTTTTGTCCAGGGAATGGCATAGCCAGCTGGTGGCAGTAGTCACCTGACAAGGACTTCAAACCCACACAAGTTGAAGAGGACATGGATGTCAAATGACCCACTTCTGTAGCAAAGACATGGACCATTAGGCTACTGAGGAAAAGGCCACATTCTGATACAAAGACATTCTAGGGGTACTTTCAGGTTCAACATCATAAGTTCAGACATATCTGTGGTTAATACCCTTCCTTGGCAGAATTCAGACATACCCTTCGCTTCGACAATTTCTGTTGGCTGGTCGATTTGTTCTAGCACTCAACACAAAGTCTGTTGTGAGACTCTATGTGGAGCTTTGCTTTCTTTAACTTACCTGTACAGACCCAATGTGACCATGGTAACCCTGGGAGTTCAGGGCTGGGCACTTAGGTCATAGGCATCATAATACCCCACAAATCATTATGCTGAATGCTTAAATCTTTGTAGTAAAAATGAATGAATATAGTTGCTCAGATTAAGGTTCAATTCCTCTTGCTACCAACTTTCAGAAGCATTTTCCTATTTTACCCCATTCCTCATAGCAAATGAGATTTACAAGTCCTGAGTATTCTGCAGCATGTTCTGTTCTAATTGATAACAGCAGATATAAAAAGATGTATGCCAGTCTGCCTACCTCATACTTCCTTTGCTGTCACAAATACCATACTTTGTGCATAATTTCCAGTTGACTTCCATGAAACAATTTAAAAATAGGAGTGTTGCCAATTTTAATGTTATTTGCATGTGACATAAAATTTTTCTTTGAGTTTTGGTTTTATTAATAAAATAGTCAATGCAGTTTCTCTTAGATGATACACTCTCAGCAGACTTGATACACTGTGGGATTTGTTTCAGTACAGTCTGAAGTAATAACCTTTCCTTAAGAAAGTGGTTTATGACCTTCCTGCCCACTTACCTTATATTTAATCTTTATGCTAAACAATTAAACTTCTGAAATACCTTTTCACATGTTATTGACAGAAGCTAAAGAACAAAATTTCTTTCCTAACAAAAATATACTAATTGCTGCATTTCAAGGAAAGCTATTGTGACTGTTCTAAGAATCCCAGGATAAAGACACTGTGCTGCATAGTCTGAGGCATGGCAGTTTGCTATAAATTACAAGTGAGCCACATCCTCAGCTGATGCAGACTGACAGAGCTCCACTAGTGAGAGAGGATAACTCACACCAGCTGAGGATCTGGGGTTTGATTGTTATATGGTAAGGGCAGTGCCTATTTGACATGCAAGTATGAGCTATCAGATTTGTCCTAAGGGAGGTTCATGCGCTTCCTTTGTTTTTTGCTGACAAATCCCTTTGGCATTCTAATTTGGGTCTGTGAGATAATTTATAAGTGCTTCTGAAGATAAGGGGGCTTTGATTCCATTTTATATGTATAGCTCCTTCTTGGAGATGATTTGATTTCTAAAGGAATAACAATATCTCAAATAATGATGCTTTCAGAGAATATAGCCCATGATAAACTGCCACCAAATGAAGATGACATTAGATCATCTTTCTAGATTATGCATTGTTCGTTTAAGGTTGGAGGAAACTGAGAAGTGTACAAACTAAACTGTATTCTGCAATATTCAATCTATGTATCTAATGCTACATCTCCAAATATATATCCAGAGGAAAACCTGTTTATTCAAAACCTAAACTGTTGTCCCCAGAACTGGTCATAAAAACTGTAGAGTTTTTTTTATGTTTATGTTTATATTCTGTTTATATATTTTTAAGATGAAGTGGTACTTTGAAGCTCTTGGAGAAAGCAGCTCTCTGATGTAATGTAAATGCAAAAGCAAAAAAGAAAACACACTCTCTCATGAAGACCTTACTACTTAAATTTCTGAGGAAGAAAAAGAGACCTTTGCTATAGAAACAGGTATAGACAGATTAAATTACTTGCTCCAGGTCACTGCTGAATAATAGTTCAATGCCTTAAGCATGAGGCCATTCTTTTGTTCCATATTGGGTCATGTATTTGTAAAATGAAGGTGTACCTTTCTTCTGCTTTTTCTACTTTATTTTTTCTTTGAAACAATCCACACAAAACCAGAAAAGTAGAATGTTTTCAGAAACACCTGTGTTAGGTGTTTAGAAGAGTCAGGCTTGACTCGATTTGCAAAATAAAAAAGGTGTTTAAGTGGCTTTCAAGCTCTTTTCAACCAACATCTTATCTTGGAGAATAACCTCTTTGTCTACTTGTTGCCCAAATCCTAACATAGATAAATTATAAGGGCACTTCAATTTGCAACAACAACAAAAAATTTTACTTCCTTGGGATTGTACTTTATATGTACTAAAAAATGCTTGAACATATCAGGTTTGAGTATTTAACTCAGGGCTGGTGCCTCTTTCTTATCAGAGGCTAGGAATAAAATACTCTTTAGTTTAAATTCTCTGAAATGCTTTAGTGTGGAAACATGCTCACAGCATACTAAGATGCAGATACAGAAGATGGAGTGGTGGCCAACCCTTTCATTTCCAGCGAGAAAAAAAGCACCAGCTTTTTCACTCCAGGTTCAGTGCCTATCTCAGAATGTTTGTATTTGCATCTCACCCTAGACCACAGCCTTATGGGTAAATGACTCATCTTTTAAGGAAATCCCCCAATTTCCTCCCATTATGTTACTCTAGTAGTGGGAGAACACACATCTGAACTCTTCTAAAAGCGGGATAGAAAGTGGGGTTTCTTGAAGTTGGAATGGACCACTGTGTTGTGCAGGGCTAATGTACTGTATTGAAACAAAAGCAATAATCACTTATAAGAAATAAAAATTCTTACTGTATCTTTTGGAGTAACTTCCTGTACTTTTCGGTTCCCAAGTGGATGGATACGTCTAACCTCACAGCAGAGGGGTAGCCTGTATCCTTAGCTTGTGCTAGATGGAAGCATGAAGACTTTGTGTGGCCCCTTTTTAAATCTGTATCTCTTTATATTGCCTTCTTTTTTAGGTTTCTTGCTGTACAGGGAGATTAATGGTGTAAACTAAAGAGTCCTAAAATCCATTCTAGGAGCTGGGATCCCCCCCAAAAAGAGCAAAAAACTGTATCCAAGGGCTGTTCAGTACTGCTGACTTCACAAATATGAGATAGGTTTCATGCAAGGGGACCTTTGATGGCCAGCTAAGTCATTTTATGCTTCATTCAAATGAATAAATGTTTTCTCTTTTGTGCAAAACAGGTGTGAAGTCTATAAAGTGCTGGGGGAACAGCTGGTAAAACACATGGGTCAAATGTAGATATTGTGGTAGGCTTCCTCTAAGGAAAATGAGGAGTCAGCACTGCTTGTACTTGCTTGCTCTCTTCAGGAACAAGCTCCAGCGAGGTCTTCAGTAAGTGCACAGCTACACATCATCCCACGCCAAAGGGTTTCCTGCCAAATTGCAGAGGAGACAGGCAGCCTTTTGTGTTAGTACTCAAAACCAGGCAAGGCACTTTCTCACTCACTATAGCAACTGTCACTGCAAGAGTGATGGCAGTAGGAGCTAAGCCACCACAAGTGAAACTGAATCAGATCTTCTGGAAGGAGAGCAGCATTCCTAGCATACTTCCAGGGCCTGAGACCAACTAAGAGAAAGATCTTTTATCTCAGTCTTTCTCCCTTTGACTACAGAGCTAGCTGCACTGATAAGCTAAGTCTTCTCCTTGTCCACACTGCCATTTTGACAGCTTGATGTACTCTTCTTCCTCTTCACCAACCATTTTAGGAAAGCTTACTGTGGTTTGAAAGAATTCTGGGAAAACAAACAAACAATCAGAATAAAACTTTAAAATTCATGAGAATCCATGTCTGCATCATTGCAGAGACCATATGAAATGGTGGTTCCTCATAGTACACTCAGAAAAAGCCCTTTGAATGCCTGAAGGATGCCTTCTTTTTAATATAATTTTATTGGTCGTGTTGCAGCAGTGAACAGACAGCACTAAAGAGAGGGTATGTCTTCCTTCCATCCTTCCTTCTGTCTTTTTTTTCTCATGGAAGAGATGTGGGAAACAGTCAGTTGTGCTTAATTTATCTCTCTTATTCTTTATAATTACCAGCAGGCAGCAGATTCAGATGGACTGATAAAGTAGGTAGAAGGAACTATGTATCTTTTTAAGCATATAGACATCTAGAGGTCTGAAGATTCTGAAGCCACATTTAGGAGAACAAAGTAGGCAGCTGTGAGAAGGATAGCTAAAATGGGTGTGAACAGCTCTTGAATTACCACTGACACATAGACTAAGATTTCAAGGAGGTACTGATAGGATGGGCATAAGAGCTCTTGAGAACTTTTTTGAGGTTTCTTAACTATGTAAATAAACTTGAGCTTCCCATAAGGATTTTTGTTTCTGTCCTTTCTTTTCAGTGTAGTTCTTCTTTCCAATATTCTCAAGTGTGTTTCTATGCAGGGAAGAGCAACTTAGGAAAAGGCTATTATTTTTATTTTTTGTTTCCCATAATGGGAGTATGAGATTCTTTAAGTGGGACTGTGAAAGTAAATACAGTGTTGGCTGCTGCCAGTACCAACTAGCAGAAGGGTTACACCTCTTGATTTTAGTTTTGCATAGACCAAAAAAAAGAGATGGCAGCTGGTCTATGAAACCTTTGTGATGTGGAAGCTGTTCATTCCATTTCTGTGGGTGTACACTCTTTTTGTTGTGTATCTCTCTCAAACATAATAATAAAATCTCCTGTACACATCCTTAGGTAGTAGCAGTATACATATATATAAGGATCCAAACAATAACCAGAGCAAAGATTAAGTGCCAATCCTCATCCAAAACTCTATTCCTTACTTCTTCTCACATTACCTCATTTTTTTGCCTTTAGCTTTCACCTATGGAAACCTTTACTGAACATAATTGATGCTTAACACTATATTCAGCCACCTCCTATCACACAATAATCTTTAGCTCTACTTCTATCTCTTTCTCCTTAAATTCATCATAATATCAGATAATTGAATGTAGAAAGCTGAAATTCTCCAGCTTTTTCATTCAAAGGTTTTCCACAGCATCTTACTTGTAATGTTTATCACAGCTGATGTTTATAGCACAGGCTGTGAATTATGCTTGGCTGAGAGATAATAGGAGATCTAATTAGATTAGAACAATTCTGGAAATAACCTTATTTTGTGTAGCAAAGAAGGTAAAGAGACACTCAAAGAACACAACTATGAACTATCACCTTAGCAATAGCTTTTAAATCACTAATAATTACCCCTGCTTTTTTTCATCCCTTTGAATTAGCAAGATGGAGGTAAAGTATTTTTGTAAATGTTTAATTTAACTCCAGCTTTTGACCTTAATGTTTGGGCAATTGGTCCTTAAAGACTTTCCTTTTAGTTCTGAGTGTGATGATCTTGGAGACAAATAAGTCTGTAAGTAAGGTATACTACCTTATAATCTTGCTATTTATTAAATATTCTGTGGTACATTACTTTCTACATACTCTTCACAGTCAGTACAAAGAAGTCTATGTCTTGATAAAAGTACCATAAACTGGAGAAAATTTCCTCGGAGTAAGACTACAAATGGACAGCTAATATAAAAACAAAATATATGGTAAATCTACTTTGTGATCTTGTATTAATTTCTGGATCCAACGCTGTCTATTGACCTCCTCTGGTTTTAAGTAAATGCTTAATTAGCCTCATCCTGTTGTCTATGAAATAGGGCAAATAAATTCAGCTGTTTTTCAGTGAATGACCAGAAATTCTTCCTGTAAAGGGAAAGCTTAAGTTTATCTTACATGAAAGTTACCTGATCTTTCTGTGCCATCTTGTCAGAATTGTGGTCATCAGTCTTTTCCCTCCCACCACACCACATGAACTAGATCCTCTGAATTGCACAGAAATGGCACAGGAATGGAGCATGCTGTATAAAAAAATCTTCAGTTCTAGAACTTGATTTTTCCCTTAGTACAAAATAGCCTAAATTTTATTACTTTATTGGGCAGAAGTTTAAAGGTTGAAGGAGAAACTTAAAGAAGCTTGAGTTTTCTGAGGGTAGAAATCTTTGGACAGAATTATCTGACAATTCTAGATGTGTAAATAGGGTTTTAAAGTTGTTATTACAATTTTAAATCAATAATGAAGTGTTATTAATGTTATTAGATTTTTCCCAACACTAAAATAATGTTAGAAAATATTTCTTTAGAAAAGAATGTCATGCTGCTTTAATATTTTTTGGCCACTTTCCTGTTCTCTTCTTTGACACTTCCAACTCAAAACTCTTGAGAACTTTAGGTCACAATTTTTTTAATTTTCAGTTTGAAGTGAATATTGGTGGAAAATAAAACTTTCACTTCTGCACACCCAGCCCCCCCCCCAAAAAAAAAATACTAAATTTAAATGTGTATGTTTATTTTATATTGGAACAAAAAAAGAACAAATTAGCAACCTTCTTTTTGTGACCGTCTGTTCCCTAGTTGTCTGACCCTTGTGTCTGAGAGAAGAGTGCATCACTGACAAGCTCCTTAGCATGAAGCAGCAATTGAGGAAGGCAGTGAAGAATGAAGAAAATGACCACCCAACTAGAGGCAGATGATAGTGCACAAGTCCAAAGTACTATAAAAACAAAATAGAAAGAATTTTTAATACTCAGAAACTATTCTAACCTCCTGGTGGTCTTGATTTTTATCTCAGTTACACCAAGGAATTATTTAATTCAAGTTAGTCTATCTCTTATGCAGTAATGTGGATCCAAATTTGTGCCATGTTATGTTAATTACTTTTAACAAGTTACAGTAGTTAATGAATTACATTAATTCATTATGTTGCTGTTAAAGCAATGGCATAGTGGTCTAAATTCTTTTAGCTTTTTGCATTGCAGGTAAAAATAATTTATCTTGTAGGATGCAGTGATCATTAATCGGATACATAATGACATAATAAAATTAACATTTAACTGTTATCACCTTTAGAAAACAGAAGAGATTAATAATTTTCTCTATAGCCCAACAGCACTCAATGTTTGTCTAGGGAAGGAAAGGCAAATGTAACTTAAATATATATGTTCAAAAGACTGTGAGAAAAATTAGTGGAAAGATTCCTAATGACTTTTCTGATATTTGGAGCTAAATGAGCTCTCAAGTTTTCTCAGTGTTTCCTATCTATATCTTGTCTCTTCTAGATTGCCTTTTTTTGTCCTTTGTATTGCTGAAGGCATTTCCATGATACAACTAATGACACAGTGTTTGTTTCTATTCTATTTTCATGAATCACTTAAAAAGGCGGCAAAGCAAAAGTTACTGGAAACTTGCTTTCATACATGCTTTGTTTGACAGACGTTTTTCAGATCACGGAGGTTTCTGCTTACATCAGAGTTAAATCTGTGTTTGCAAGCCTGCATGTATGGCATAGCACAAAGTATGTAAGTCAGCAGGGCAGCAATTATGCAGCACCGCTCTTTGCAAAGTAGGAAAGGGGCTTTCCTGGCAGTTTTCATGGGAACACTCAAAACCTTGTACCGCTGCTTCACACAGTCAGTACATGAGTTAAAATATAAGAAAAAAAGAGAAAGAGGTGTTACTTCTTACTGCTGTTCTGAGAATGTGATGTATTTGCAATATGCTGCATTTTTATGCATTTCATCACAAGTTGTTTCATGCTATGTCATTAGGCATTTATTTCCTTAGTCTAAGAGGGTATCGTAAAAATGGGAAACGGAATATCAGAATGGGGTTGCTTTGTGTTAGATATAACGTAATCAATGTAAGACTGTTCTTGTCCCAACAAACTTGCAGTCTTGAAAGATAAAAGAGAAAAAAAAAGATTGTTTAAGGCCTCTCAAGGCTGATAGGTGGCAGAACTATTTCCTGAATGCTGCCACATGATATCAAACTTGTTTCCTCACCTTTACTTCGGATTTAAAGAGCAAATTCACACCTTGAAAAATTCTCAAAAGGATGAAAGCTTTGCTGTGCTATTTATCTTGCAGAAAGGAAAATAAAAGTGAACTAATTAATTTCACCCTGCCAAAATATGTGGTGCTGGGTTATGGGTTGCAAAATCATACAGAAGTTAACTCTTATATGAAATTATTATACATTTATAGTATAAATGAGTAATTCAGCTTACAATTTGCTCATCTGTTAAAGGTAAGCCAAAAAGACATTTCATGTTGGCCAAACTGTAAATAAATTTAAAACAGTGTCAATACAAAAACCTGGGAAATGGTATGTAAAATGTGAACAAAATATGAAATAAAGATAGGATAACAGAAAGTGGAGTTGAAAGGAATTTTAAGGGGTCATCTACCAGATCCTCTCTGATGAAGTCAGACGGAATGGTAGCCATATCACACTTTGCCAAATACATTTTCAAAATTTTCAATAATTTATGTTTTTTGGTCTCCCTAGACCATCTAATGCTTAATTAGCCTGACCATTAGAAAATATTTTCCCGTCTATCCAGTTTAACTCCCTTACTGGCAATTTAAGTTCATTACTTCTCGCTATAGCTACTTGGACATAGAAAAGAATTTATTCCCTTCCTCCCTTTCTGTAACAGCTTTCTATGTAACTGAAGACTTAAAAGAAACAATTACTATACTTTTTTTTTTTATTTTTTTGTAATGGACAGACTTTATTTCATGAAGTTTTCTCATAAAAAAAAAATGGTTGCATAATTCCATCAAATCTAAGCATTAAGTCTTGTGACTAACTCCTTAACTGAGAGAATGAATGTGAAATAAATGCAGATCTTTTAATGAACAACAAAATTAAAAAGCAAACCAAAACAAAACCAACAAAGCAAAAAAACAGAACCACCACAGTAACAAATGTTATTTGCATATGTCCTTGATGGAATTATGTATCTGAAATATAAAGTCCAGACACGGTTTCCTATTTCAGACTTCATAACATGAAATATGAAATTGTCTTCAGCTTTTGTTTTGGTATCTATAAAACAGGTAAACAGCATGTAAGAAAGAAAAATGTAGAAAGATTCATTAACGCAATATTGCAATTAATGAATATTGCAATTAATTTTATTCAGCTGAGTTTTTCTAAAAGGACATTTCATGAAGTCCTACATGCTGAACACAGCGGAATTTTGTAAGGACCTTTTTGTAAGGATCTGCACTTTCAAGGTGGAGGCACAAATGGATATTTTTGACAATGTTTAGCTAAATCCAGAAACCTACAGGTAGAGGACTAAAGCTTTTAGAATCCACTGGTAAGTTGTAATGGGGCTGCAAAGCATGTGCTGAGACTGAAACAAAAAATGGATTCCTTGTGAGCTTGACACAACAACAAAAAGAGTATTAAATGCCTTAATAAAAGAGAAGTATTAAAGTAGAAAATGCCTTGATAAAATGATGATGGAAATTCCCTCCAATCCTACATGAAAAACAATAACTGTAGGTTGAAGAATGTAGACAGTGTGATGCAAAGAACTACAAACCTATTCTGAATGTTCAGTTCTCTCTGGGAACTTGTGAATGTTTGCATTTGGGCTACCACAGAACCATAGAATCACATAATCAATTAGGTTGGAAAAGACATTTAAGATCAACAAGTCAAACTTTTATCCCAGGACTACAAAGTCCACCACTAAACCATGTCACAAAAGGCCTCATCTACACAGGGCTTGAACACTTCAGGGACCATGATTCCACCACTACCCTGGGAAACCTGTTCTCACCATGTAGACTTTAACTTTTTCATTTGAATGGGAAGTTAATTTGCTACAAATTCAAAAAGATAATAGTAATTGTCAATAAGACTTAATGTACTTTTTACAGAAGGAATTTCTCATTTACTTATAAGAAGCTGTCAGCAGCATTAGCATGGAAGTAGAGGAAATTATTTTAAAATAATATTACGTGGGATCTAAGAAAAAAACAATAAAAAAGCCTTTGAGAGTTCTCATAGTTAAAAATACGAAGATACACAAAACAACATAATGATGACTGCAGGAAAAATTATAGTGTACTATAATCTTATCTGAATAAATTGACATTACCTTGGTAAATTAACTAATGTATTTCAAGATTTAGCCACAGCTAAAATGACACATTTTAGCATGAAAAATATAGTAGCTTTGTGTACAGTCAGTACTCTTCATCAAAAGCACTACAGAGAAAATGATCTATTTTTTTCTCTGCAGCATTTGATGCCTGAAAACATGAAAATACTTTTTTTACAACTTTTTAATCCTATCTTGCGGTAAAGTGCATAATCCAGCATTGCTTGGCTACTTCCCAGAAAGCTATGAAATTACATCAGGATTGCATCAGAAAGGAAAGTAAACTACAATCAAATGGTTTGAATTAACAACTGTCATGATTTGCTCTGGCATCAGTGATACTGAATAATGCCAACATTCTGCATTTGACTGCCTGAGATATTTGATTTCCACAGTGACAGGAGCCCTGCAGTGGTATGGCTGACTGGCTGGAATGGAAATTTGGCCTTAGACAGGGTCACTCAAAATGCAATGGAGATATACTATGGATTTCACAGTTCTATTGCAACCATCCCATGTGTTCAGCTGGATGGCTAAAAATGTATATTTGGTAATCTGAAGATTCTGGAGGGGAAGAAATCATTGGGATGAGAAGATTTGCTTATGATGCTGGCAGTTCAGGGATCTCAGGAAGAATCCAGATGCTGAAGTCATAAGCTCTGGACAAGTATTCTTCTGCTGTTCTCCAAGAGCAATTCACCTTCAGCTACTATTTTCATATTCTTCAAATGCTTAGTGAGTATTGGTTTGTGTTCACCTTTTTGTATTGCTTGTGATTTTATAAATCTTTCTCATGCATCCTGACACTTCTGTTCCAAGCTGAAGAATCTTAGGATTTAATTTCTTCTCAAACTGCAATGCCACTCTGAGAGTAAAGTCACTTCACTATAAGGAATGTCAATCAGGTTTTCATGAAATACTTTCATTATACAAGGGCAAAAATGTCCTACAAGCTTTGGAATAACATGAGTAAATACAAGAATGCTTGTTTGTTTTTCACCAGGTACTGTTGGTTTATCTCCCTTGATTTACCTAACTTACCCAGCTCCCAATGGCTTCTCTCATTACATATTTTATGACACACCACTTACCCCAAAATACAAGAAATCATGTGAAGAAAAGTGAAATTGTAGACAAATATACTCTGTTTCAATTGTGAATGGGTAACCATGAAAGTGTTAGTTCCTATACAGGTATTTTCCTAATCCAGTTCCAATTCAATATTTTTCCAATGATCTGAAAGCATTTTATTTAATTATTACAGATAATTCAGAAATTAATAATGAAAAAACACTGTAATACCACACTATCTAGATCATTTGATATGGCGAGTGCAGTCAAGCATGTTTCCTGACACAGTAAAGGCAAGTGGAAGATTCATGTTCAAAGAGCAAAGAATGGTGCCGTTATCAGAAAATGTGAAATTGTGTCTTTGGAGCAGTGATTCTGAAAAGGCTTTACAAATCGCTTGGATAACCAAATCAGTATGAGCGTCCAATGCAGCAATATAGCTAAGCAAGCCACCTTGCTAAGAAAGTCACCTTAGTCCCTGGGAAGCTATTCAAGACTTGGAAACATATCTTTGTTGGCAAGAGATTTAAGGAATTTAGACTATTTACTTTATAGAATAGTAAACAAACAAAGTGGTGATTGCATATAAAGACTAACCATGTAATGATTAAGAAAACAGATACTGAAAACTCTCTACTCATGCAGACAATGACATAGAAAGATTAAAAAAAAAAATAAAAAACTGAAGTAATCTTTACAGCAGAAGGAGAGCAACTGGGACAAATTCCCCAGTGGATTTTCCAGCTCTTTAAGACTTCCTGTATAAATCACATCTACTAGAAAAAGACCACAGTCTTTAAATAAAACACCTCAGTCTTAATTTAGAGAGTATGTGGTTCTTTATCTCTGTACAACTATCTGAAAGGAGGACAGAGTGAGGAGGTGGTTGGTCTCTTCTCCCAAGTAACAAGTGATAGGACAAGAGGTAACAGCCTCAAGCTGTGTCAGGGGAGGCTTAGACTGGATATAATGAAAAAATTTTTCTCCAAAAGGATAGTCAGGCACTGGACAAGCTGACCAGGGAAGTGGTGAATTTACAGTCCCTGGAAATGTTCTAAAAACCACGTAGACAAGGCTGTTGGTGATGTGGTTTAGTGATGGCCTGGGCAGTCCTGGCAAAATGGTTGGACATGATGATCTTGAAGGTCTTTTCCGACCCAGGTGATTCTATGATCCTATATTACAAAAAATACAGGGCTGAGTCATTGAAATGGTTCCTCTAAATTATAAAAAATTATTGTACCAACTTCCCCTTAAATTTACACTTCTACTTTGTATCAGTAATAGTATTAATAACTATGCTTGTATCTCCAATGCCATCACTTTATGTATGGCACTAGTTAAACATAAAGATATATCCCACATTTCTCACTTCAGAAGATATTTTTCCCTATAAGGTAACATCAGGTTAGATTTGATATTTAAAGTCATTCTGCTGAGTTTGTTTTTCTTGCTTCCTAATTCTCAATTTCAAAGGTGTTCCAACTTGGTCATATTTCACCCAGAAAAAAATATTTTCCAATTTGGGGAGTACGGACACCTCATATTTAAGCTAATCCCACAGCTATCCTACCAACAATCCCTGACACATGCATTTCTGAGTTTCCACAGTTGTTTCACACTTTGTCTTTTTTTGCCTTTCCCCATGCTCAGACTTACCAAAATAAGTTCAGGAGAACACCAAGGATCCATGCACATCACCATACGGGTTTTCCGCTGATGTGCCAAGACAGGTCAAATACTTCTTAATTGAGACCAAAACAGAATGTGTGAAACTTCTAGTGGAATTCCTCACACCGGGTTTCAAACCACAACTGAGTACCATATGCTCCATAAGAATGCTTATTTTAGTTCTTTCACTTGGAATTAAAAGGAAAACCACACAAATGGGGTAGTAAGAAAAATCTAAAAAGCAACCCCAAAATTATGTTCCTAATAACCCCAAAAGGCACCCAAGAAAGGACTCATTTCCCAGAACTGATATTTAAATGAAAATGTTCTCATCAAATTGAACTAGAGTTAAACCTCAACCAATTATATTTAAATGTTATGAAAAATAAATACAGCTGAGCTATTAAGATAGCTGGAATAGCTAAAGGTCTGTCAGCACATCCATTATAAACCTAGTTTGTTCAGGAGATTATAAGTGCTGTAAAAATGTGTTCCAGGCTGAAACTTGGCAGACAAATGTTGTAATTTTAGAGGTTGGGGTTTCTTTTTTTTTTGTTTATTTTTTTAGTAGGTTCAAAAAAAGGATTGTCCACTTTTAAGTTATAGGATTGGTAGTTTCTGTAATTTTCCAACACTATTTTTGGCTTTCCGATAATTCAAAAAAGGACTGATTTTAAAAATAAGATGATGTAAGCTATTATTAGTCCATGATGTGAACTAACCATATGCTGCTTTTGGGAATTGTACAGAGGTTTATTTTTAAAAGGCAAGTGGGTTCAAATGCAGGTCACTAGACTCATATGGTTTGTTTGACTCATAGGGTGGGATTTTTCAAGCACCCTCAGCAGTGACCTACCTCAGCTCCCAAGAGCTGACATCAATGGTGTCAAAAGCTGGGGACCTAGTACACCCACACTCATCAGCTGGAGTAATGGCAGTAAACTCAGATACCTGCTTATTGTTTTATTCATTATCTCTCACAACTTCTCTTTGTGATAGATTGAGTTTTGTGAAAAAATTCTCAGTATGGGATAGCACAGATTTATTGATATAATTTCTTTTCTGCCTCATTCTCTCTAGTAGCTTACAGATGTGGGAAAAAAACTGAGCATCAAAGTCCTTTCTTTCCCTGCAATGCCTCCTTAACGAGTTTCTGCAAGTTTAGGATTATCTGCTGTGCAGCATGCACTTCTGGGCTTGAACAAGGAAACAAGTGAACTCTGGCTGTCCACCCTGCAGATCACAGTATGACAGCAACACTACACACAATGTGGATGCAGAACTAGAAAAGAGATGAGTTGTGAATGCAAAGCACATGTGACAGTTGTCTAAGAACATGACTAGTCAGAGAGAAGCAAGGATACTTCTTTTTAAGAATGTGTGAAGAGGCACCACTACAAAAATATCTGTGATGTCAGGGAACATTAATCTTTCATGTTATTTCTGTTCATGGAGGAGAGTGGGTGTGTGTGCTCAGAGGGAGTGGGTAATGGACACTGCTGCTATCATCACAAATATGTGCAAGGGTCTTCAAAGGGCTGAAGAAATCTATTCTGACATTTAGAAATCCCAAGCTCCACAGGATTCTTCCAGCACTTTCCCAAGCTCAGCGGTAGCTACAGAACTGTTCCACTTTTGTTGATGCTGAGAACATCCTATTTTTTACAAACGTGCTTCAAAAAAGATTGTTTCTCTGCTCCCAGAAGAACCAGCAAGGCAATGGTTTCAGACACAGTACCCTGAGGCAGGAAATCAGCACTTACATTTGGGCTTGGAAGGGGCAGATCAAGGATTTGAGCCACCTGTTTTAGAAGAGTAACTGAACTAGAAAGCTATTGATTATTCCAGAAAAGAGCTTTTTCTTTCTCTCTTCCTTTAGTGTGGTTGTTGACATGCAGAATAATTTCTGTGTCAAGTTTCTGAGGGATCACAAGCAATATTGTTTCTTGAATATGTGGAACAGAAAGAGGATGCTGAAATTTGAAAATGTATCATAAAAAGTTAACTGAATAATTACTTTCTGACTAGCACTGGTTAATTTCCATGAGACATGGAACAGTATGCTTATTTCTCTATTTATTTACATGATGAAGTATGCTAACAAAAAATACTTTTCTTTTTTGTTTTTCAGTTTGATCCTTTGTAAATAACTTTTTACTTCAATCAGTGTTAAGGGTTTTTGAGATGCAGGTTTAAAAGAAAATTATGCAACACAATTTGTAGCATTTGGTGTGAGAAAGCATATTTACAGGTATTTAACATTACTCATGACAGCTCTAAAATATTAAACTAATCTTTTTTATACTCACAAGCTATGTAGATTTTCAGGATCAGACAGTAGGGAGGTTGTCCACGTTAAGGAGAATTAAAAAATACTGGCAGTAGGTCAGTGTGACTTCTATTTCACTACGTAAGTGAAAAGAAAACAAAAGACTGGAAACAAACAGCACAAGTTAATGTATATTACAACTCAGTCTTGTCAGCCAATTTATGAGATTTTAATGTTTCTCCTACTGTCTCTGAACATTAAGTGCTACATGTATAAGGATTTCTTTTGAAATGTTTAGTTACTGAATACTGTATACCATGAGAGACTTCTGCTTTTTCCCTGCTGGGAATGAAGGGAGTCACGAGTCAGATTAACCTGGTATGACCCACTGCTTAATTGAAAGACTACCACAGATCCTATTCAAAGGTTCTGGCATCAGCCTTCAGAAGGACATAAATTCAGAGGACTAAGATTTGTTTTGTTGTGCTGAGCATCCTCCAAAGGCAAGGACTTGCCATATTTTAACATAACACAAGAGAGAGCACTTCAGCATTCAGCGGGAGATTTGCCTTACCTAGAACTCCCCAAAATCTGCATGGATGTCATCCCCCCCATTCTTAATTCAGTCTCCCTGTCTCCAGCCTGGCCTGGCAATCTGTGCTCCCAAAAGGTTTGCAGATTAATGGAAGCTCTATGTACAGCCTTCTAAGGGGTTGTGAAAGGAAAAAGGATCTTGTTGATATCTAGGCTATCAGGCTATCATCACCTCACAAGTCTCAGATGCTATCAAGGTGACAGTCTATCATAAGCCACAACCCCTTTTTGGTAGAAGACATGCTGGTAGAAGAGAGGGACTGAACTCCCAGAAGCTGTAAATGAAACATGGCCTTGATTTTCTATATTAAAGTCTTTAAAAGTGCAGTTGTGTCCCTCAGCATGAAATCAAGGCTGTTTCAGAAAAAAAACCTTGAATTGAATTCTCACGCAGTGGCATCACCAAGCCAATCAACAAAAATAATATGAAAAAATATTTTTACTCCTTTCAGTAAGATCTTTAATTTGTTTTCATCATATTTTATTAAATGGCGACCATGTTGCATTCACCTCTCCGCCAAGAAGTGACACAGTGGGCAGAAAGAGCCATGGCTGCCCTCCTGCTGGGTAGGTATCACTGAACAAACTGCACTGTTTCCAATTGCTAGGGATCAGGCGACTGGAAGAGAAGGGAGTGAACAGGAACCCTTTTCACTCTCTGCAGTGCAGAGAACAGGGAAAGGGTTCGATCACTGAGTTTCAAATGTAAATAGAGCAGCACTGCTCAGACCACAGTATCTCCTTGGCTTGTCTGCAATCTCTCATCCTCTATGGGGATCACAGTTTGCATCTGAAGGGGAGGGGGGGGAGGAGGGGGGAGAGCCTGAAGGGCAAGCGGAACAAGGGGGGAAAAGAACTGTTAAATTAAAGCTGTGCTTTCTCCGTATCAGTATTTCTTCCCATGTCTCTTTCTGGTGAAGACACCTTAAAGCTGTTGAATATCCAAGCCTCAGTCAGAGGATTAAACACAATTTTAAATCTCACTTCACACTTCTGTTTCCATTTCAGTAGGTGCTTTCAGTTGAACTCCAAAGGCCAGGTGAAGAGTTGGGCTAAGGGAAGAAAGCTCTGAGTCAACAGCTGCTCACAATTTCCTTTTCAATTATCAAAAGATACCCATACCCTCCTCACCCTGAAGCCTCCTGGCTTCTCTTGTGATTCTTCACTCCATACCCCATTATCTTTCAAGGAAAATTACATTAGGTTGGACCCATCCTCAATGTGGTTATGAAAGGGGAATTCATTAAACCACTCAAAGCAGCTCCTTTTAAGGTTTTGTTTTTGTTGTGTGAAAACAAGCTAAGGAATTTTCCATATTGGAACACCCCACCCCTGAGCTGCATCACTTCAAAACCAAATGTTCTACTATTTGCAGCTCTATTGTCAGATTGCTTTGTTATGTGATATACTCCCTGACTGCATGCACTGTGACACTGGGAATCATAAAATCCACATTTTGGAAATGAACTCTGGTATGTACATAACCCGCATACCAGGGAGCAGGGCTTGGTGGCACTCAGAGCACTGCTTGTGTTACGAGGTGTTAGTGAAAGTTTTGGTCTCTTCAGCCCCTTTTATTGGTTCTGCAGTGGATTCCTTACTTACAGATATTTTCAAAACCAGCAGTTCCAAAGAGTCTACTTATTGCCAAAGTTTACAGCTGAATTTCTTGGCATTCACAAGCAATGATTTCATCAGAACATGGAATAAGTCAGAGCTGCTGTTGAAAGACACCATTTTATAATCCAGTATTGTAAATTTAAGACTTTTATTTGCTGCAGAATTTGGTTTCCATTTGTACAACTCTCTGATAGGTGTATTGCTTGGGAACAGATATAGAAGTTTTACAGGCCCTTTGTGCAGTTCAAAACCCCTGTATAGAATACCGTGGTGCACTGCCTATTCACATCATTAAAGACTTTTACAAGAGTATCGTGTTCACACTTATGTGTACTTTACTTTAGCGACCCTCCCCGTGCCGTGTTTGAATTATTATAAATGAGCCAATGGAGAATGCTGCCTCAATGCCTGAAGTAGGAAAGCTTTGTTTAAAATTCAAATAATAGCTGAATGGTGCCTATTTGTTCCTGATCAACACTGTATACAAAAAACATTGCACTTTCTTAAAAGGCAGCAAATGTGGACAAATATTAGCTTTTGGAACTAAAGGGGAAGTTATTCATTCACTCAGCAATACTTTGCAAGCTATCAATCTTGCAGGTATTTCTATTAGCTTTAATCATCGAGGTTGTTTGTTTGGAGCAGTTTCTAAGAGAATAAAGGTACCTTTGACTCTTATCTCCTGTCATCAAAGCATCCATTAGGAAATCCAAGCCCTGTAGGCAAGCTCAAGGGATTACTCAAAGAGGTTTTCTTAAAACAATCAAGAATTAGGTGCCCTCTCTTCAGTGCACAGGAGTTCAGTTGGAAACCATAATCTGAAAGAGAGGTTTATCTGGGGCTTAATACAATTTGAACAGGAATTTGTTCAAGGCAAACCTACAGATAAAAGCACCTTAAGTATGTTGAAACAAAGATGAGCCCGCATTCCTTGTTGTGCTGTTTCTAGGTCCAGTGGTCTCTCAACAAAGTGAGGGGAAAAGCTCTAAAAGTCTTAAAATTATCACAATAGTCAATAGATTGGGCCATTGAGAAGCTAATTAATAGCTTTTTAGTAAACGAATGCTGATTAAGTGTGAAGCAGTCAAATCTGGTTCAGCATTGAGACTGGGAAGGCTTAATGGGAAAACAGGAAGCTTGAGAATGGGGAAATGTAAAGATTGGGAATTTGTTAAGTTAAAATAATGCCTTTAACTTACAGATGAGCTTAAACTGGAAAAATTTCTGAAACTTGACTTTCCACAGAGTTTGAATATTTTCATTATTCAAGCAGAGGAATTTGATTCAGCTCACTGCTAATGAAAAGAGAGATGTAGTAAAAATGCTAATGCACCTCTACATTTAGGATCCCTGGGTTTAGGAGAGTCTGGTGTAGTACAGCTAAGATTTGGGTGACCTGGGGTCAGCTCCTGCTTATTCCACCTGAGTGCCTTACCCTCTTTGGGTTTCCTTCCCTGGGAAGAGAAATTATGACTGTTTTGTGATCAGTTGACAAAAATATTAACATGAAATTTAGATGTTCTTGTACTATTGCTGTTTCTAAGAGTTCCAGCTGTAAGTTGGAACTTTGTCTTTGGTCTTTTAAGAATAAACAGCACAAAGCCTGGCTCTGCCTTGAAGAACTTGTAATTAAATGGTCTTGACTGATTAACAAATGAACAAGTATAAATTTTTAGGGAAGCATTGTGTTTCAGCTTCTTTAGGTAACAGATACAGTTATGCTTTTCTTTACACTGTAAATTTTCAGAGCACATAACCAGGAAATGAACATATCTACAATGGCATCAATCTATAAAGGGAATGAAGTGGACAATATGTATTTGAAATCAAAATGCTTTTGACAAAAAAAAAGTTTTAAAGAAACTTAGAGTTAATTAGAAAACTCATTTGCTATGAGGATGGAGTTCTTTTCAGAATTGAAAGTGAATTAAAGGATAGGAAACAAGGTGTAAGACTTAATGGTTACTTTTCAGCATGGAAAAGAGTGAGCAGTGTGGCCCTTCAGAGATCAGTTTTAGAACCTGTTTTTTTTCAGCTTCTTCCTCAGCTACCTGAAAATGGAAGTGAACAGTGACATCTCCAAGTCTGAAGATGAAATTAAGATTTTTGGAGAACTGAATATCATGCCAGTGACAAGAAACAACATGAGGATCTCACAAGCATGTTTGGCTGCAGTTAAAAATAGTGAGACGTCAGATATCACTGAAAATACATGACCCAGCTTTGGTGCACTTACCTCCTCAGTAGTGTATGTGATTTTGTCATCTTTAGAAGGACACAGTGAAAAGAAAGAGTACAGACAAAAGCACATGATGGAATAGCTGTCATAAAAGAAAACATTAGGAAGATGGGAACACTTTTGTTTCAAGAGAAAAAGGTTAGAAGGGATATATAATAAAGTTCTGCAAAATACTGATGGCATGTAAACCATTATCCAGAAAGTATTTCTTTATGCATTAGCTAATTAAACTTCTGAAATTATGACCATAGGCAGTTATGGAAAATGATAGTTTTAGCAGGTTAAAAGTAAATTAAATTCATGGACAAGAGGTTCATAAATTAATACTAGTAGGATGAGGCAAAAATGCGCCTTACTCATTTCTCATTCAAATTTTGATGGCAGGTGGACTACAGAGTATGACCAGGCTCATGTTCTCCCCCAAACAGCATCTTATATTGCAACTGTCAGAAGGAGAATACTCAGGGCTGCTGATCTGACCCTTTATGTCCTGACATTTTGTTGTCATAAGTGTTGGACACTTAAACTAATAGAGAATAAATATGTCATATGCACAATATTACCTCTCTAGAAATGGACTCTCTGACTTTTAAGACCTGTAATGTATTACTGCTTCATTTCCAAGAGTAGCACACCAGTGCATAACTCGGAATTACAGGCATGTGTTGAACCAACAACAGGTTAGGAAGAAAGTTAATTTCTCAAGAAAGAAAACAATCATAATATTAGCTTTTACTTAAATATGATATTTTTTCAGGTTGCTATTCAAAATATGGACTCAAGAAAAAATACTGCACATGGAGCCAAAATTCCTCCTTCATACTAAAAAATTTACATACTGTAGAATTGTAAAATGTAATTAGTTTTCATTGACTCAAAGTCCATCTGTTGTCAGGGATATTTTTACATGATCTTGTAAAAGAAGTTTATTATAGGCTATACAGTCCATCTATAGAACTGAATGTGGATGAGTTACAAGAAGCTCAGTTTTTTTCAGGCAGTTCATGTTAGTTCTGTCTAGGCTCCATACCAATTTTCACCTGATTCACAAATTTTCTGTCTGACGTGAAACTTTAGTCTGTATTGAATCTCTGTATGTCAACCCACTCCAAAAGTTTTGCAGAGGATAATGCAGCATATTTCAGCCCAAGCCTGGTTGCCATCGGCAAATCTTTAGCGCTTCCTTCAATGCAGAACTGTAAAATTACTGAGGAGAAAACTCGTCTTTTAACATTTACCAGGAAAAGATCTGATCCTGCAGATATTCACAGGCTGACAGAAAGCTAAGTTTTAAATGTGCAGCAGCACGTGTCAGTCTTCAGGAAAGGTAGGAATTTTGAGATAGACATCAAAGGCAGAATACCATCAAGGGACTTTTAAAGTATTTCCTGTACAGAGACTGGAGTAAACCCTCCCACCAGGACTGGTCCTTTGCATGGGTAAAGCAGGCAGTCATTTAAGGAAGTGAGTTATCAACAGTGACAAGACAGCCACAGTCCCATTTCCAGCTTTTCCTGTGCCAGAACCTGAAAAGCCAAATTTAGCTGTTACTGTCCTAAAAGGAGAAGTCAGAGCAGCATTTACTGCCATAAGGGCTGTAGTCCTTCCTAGTAGCAACAGTTAATGTTTCTTCATCTCCCATCTTTCAGGGACAGTAAGCATTTATGTTCAGATTCCTTCAGTTCATATGGTAATGAAAAATCTTATAAAATCGTTGAACAGTTTGGGTTGGAAAGGACCATAAGATCATCTAATTCCAATCTCTCTGCCATGGCCAGGGACACCTCATAGTCAATCATGTAGCCCAAGGCCCTGTATGACGTCTTAATGTTCTGCAAATGCAGACAAGGGCAGA